>NC_055963.1:36373537-36601037 GCF_018492685.1 Alosa sapidissima | reverse complement strand
TAGCATTATGACGTGACCTGCAGCTGAAAGCAATCAACCGCGGCAATCTTTCTACCACTGGAGCTGTGAATCTTCTGAACGTTTTAGACGTCTTCGCTTGCCGTGATACTTTACTTGCTCGTAAAACTCTCCTTCACAGGCACATTTCTCTAATTACAGACAAGGTAAGTGGTCCGATTTTTGGTATTTGACTCATTTATGTCGTCAAACATTATGTTATGTAGCATTCTATACTATAGGCTATGCATGACATGATAGGTCACAAGTAGCCAAACTAACGTTATAACGTTACGGTAGTTCTAACGTTAGGGGAATAGTTAACGTTAGTAGTACTTATCCCTTGATATTTATTATGTAAGGAAACCCACCTAATCAACGTTAATATGTCGTCAACTTTAAAGTACGTTAGCTAACGACAACCAAACCTAACTTTGCTCCCAGCTAAGCACTGACGTTAACGTTACATTTGCTTACTTACCAGCAGCGTTTTAACTAACGTTAACGTTAACCAGATAAAGTACGGATCATATTGTACAGTGGGCATCGCTTTCAAATGACCACTTCATTCGCGCATTACGCGGCGTGAAGCTGCGAGAAGCTTTAGTACCACTTTCAGCCACTGTGCGTCGCTCTGCCACTGTACATCGCTCTGCCTGCCGTCCCTTACATAATTGTTGCCGAGAGTAATCCCAGCCTACGAATTCAATAACAAAATAAATCATGCATAATTAAACATTACCTCGATTTAGGCTACTTGGGTATGGCTTAAGGCTTGACTACACGAAAATCGAAATCGAAATTTGCCGTCTACATTATTGTCAGTGTTGGGGTTAACGCAACTACGCAAATCAAAACAGTGGTGTGATAATTGAGCCAGTAGAGAAATAACTGTTCAGAATTAATCTGTAGCCTTGGGTAGGCTTCTGCAGAAAACAATGTTGTTGCCGATTTAATACTATCTGGCGACGTTTTTAACAGGCTACGCAATAGAGGCTTAGACAACTATGACCCACGTTTTGGTTTCGTAAATTAATTTGCCCTACTTCTTGACTGCAATGTAGTCAATTGACTGCTTGACATGTCATTTTTATTTTTCTGTAAACAATTACATCTGCTTTATGCCGCAGAATTACATTCATATTTGGCTGACTGCAGACGCGCCACTTCCCTCCCCATATTCCAATATTAAGATAGTATAAAGTGCTTTTTGTATAGGCTACTATCATAAAAAAAAAATAGTTAAAACGAATAGCTATTTGCAATTTGACAAAACACTGGTCCTCATTTTGCGAATGCGAGGACGATATGAGCCTGTTGCATTTAGTTAGATGTCCGAGTCACACATAATGTTTGAAAACCACTGGCTCGTAATCACAATAATTTAACACACGACAGTTGGATAACCTACTTCATCATGTCCCCATGCCTACATTTTTGTGAGTAGCATAGAGATCGTTAAAAACAATAAAGTATGGCTCTCCGTTTGGGACATCGAAAACTTTTTTTAATTTTTAATAGACTACCGTCGAAGATGCTGACTTGCAAAAGGGTCGGGATAACACGTTATCTCCACTATCATCAGTCATGCCCCTTGATCAAAGTGGGGAATGAAATAAAAGTTTGATAACCACTGGCTTAACAAGTTACCTGCAGTCCAGAACACAGAATCTATTGCAATATTCTGATGATCGGCGATGATATCGGCAAATGTTTGTTTTCCAAAGTAAGAATTTCACTTCACCATGCACCTTCGACAATACCTGGCCTACCTGGTATCATTACAAACATTATTCTGTGTCCTAAAACTGGCATATTTTATGGCATTGTGCCATGTAAGTTCGTTGCAAAATCTAGAAAAATGTATGAGGTGGTCAGCGGGGGACAATTGAGACACACATTGGATTGTGTTATTACTTGAACATTCCACACTATCCACAGCTGTGGTAGGCCTATCAGGGGCAGGAGGATTACTGTCAGCGCAGGCTTTATATAAAATTCTTCAACAGAAGGCCTCGAATGTTGTCTTGTTTGTGGAGCGCTTTGCTTCGCTTCTGTAATTTCGGCTTCATTGAAAATGAGGGCTTCCCTCAATGACCCTCCGAGAATAAATAAAGGTTGAATGAATGAATGAATGAATGCAGGCTTGCCCAAAATATGGCATGTGGTTTGCGCAGCCTACAGTAAATAACAGACCCGCCAGAATGTGCGTTATGATGCTTTTTTACGAGCAAGATGTTTTTGGTACCCTACGCACACTGCATGTTCTTAAATAACAATGATCATCAGTAATATTCGACCATTAATTTGGTTAAATGGGCAAGCGTGACCACCTTGATTGGCTGATTGGCTGATGATTGTAACGCGGGCATGATTCCAAACACCTCCCTTACGATGATGAGTGACAGGTCTCAGAATGCGTGCGCTACACAAGGACGGAAGATGATGAATAACTGGGGCCGTAGGCTATTCACAAAGGCTTTTATCTTACTACTAGGAGTAGGCTACTCCTAAATCGCACTTAAAGATTTTAGATTGGAGTTTTCTCTTAAAAGTTATTCACAAAGCCTTTCAGACAACTCCTAAACTAGGAGTGAGTCTTCGTGGCTATGGATGACGTCATTACTCATGCACGAGCTTGACTGAAGTGACCACCTTGATTGGCTGACGATTGTAACGCGGGAATTCCAAACACCTCTCTTCCGATGATGACTGACAGGTGACAGGTCGGAGAATGCGTGCGCTACTAGTGTGAAGGACGGAAGATGATTAATAACTGAATAAAAAGGCCTAGCCTAAATGAATAAAGAGTAAGGCAAAACAAATAGCTTAGTAGCCTAATGAAACAGGCCTATGGATTGATGCAGTAGCCTACCTTTGCAACATTTATTAAATTAATCTGTCACCATATCCCTAGGCTACGTTTGCAAAGAGGAGAACATTTTAATTTGATTCACAATGAAACGTTACATTTCATTTCCATGTTAACAATGAATAGTTTGTGTTGTTGTTGGTGGCGTTATTGCATCCCTTTTATGAATGCAAAATTGTTCCCTCGCAATTGGAAGCTCCTGTTGCAGCATAGGCTATTTCAAAACATCGCAACGTAAAATGCCACAAAAAAGCTGTTTATGAATAGGTCTTAGTGAGTTAGGAGTCCTCTCGACTTAAGCTGTCCCAGACTTAGGTGCTACTTTTAGGTCTAAAATGCTTCGTGAATTACTTTTTGTGAAAAAATTAGGAGTCCTAAAGTTAGGAGTGACACGCCCATTATTTTTAGGAGTTGCTCCTAAATTCGCCAGTTAGGAGCTACTTTTAGCCTTAAAATTCTTTGTGAATATGGTCCCTGAATAAAAAGGCCTAGCCTAAATGAATCAAGGCAAAACAAATAGCCTAGTAGCCCAATGAAACATACGGATTGATGTAGTATCTTGTAACATTATTAAATTATTCTGTTACTATGCCTACGTTTGCAAAAGAGAACATTTTAATTTGATTCACAATAATGTTACATTTAATTTACATGTTGACAATGACTAGCCTAGTTTTGGTTGTTGTTGGCGGCGTTATTGCATGTTAGTTATGCCTACAATGCAAAATTGCTTCCTCGCGATTGGAAGCTCCTGTAGCTGCATAGGATTTCAAAACCGCAGGTTTGTGAATAGGTCTGTGAGTAAGGAGTCCTCTTGACTTCTTTTAAGCTGTCAGAGGTGGGAAGGTGTGATTTTTTGGGGGAAGGGCCGGATTAACTGGGCACAATTGTCTGATGGCCCCCCTTCCCCCCAGCCAACGTGAATCGGGTGGTTAGTTAATAGGCCTATCGTGAAGATTTTTCCTGCCATCTAAGGCACGAGCGCATCTGTGAGGCCAAGCCTCACCAAGTAGCTTGTTTGTTTACAACTAACATTCCATTTAATTAAACTGCTTTATAGGCTATGCCGAAATAGTTTTCAACATTTTGAATATTAGTGTCGGGTGAATTGAAATGTTCTCAAAGTAGCCTTATGGCTGAAAGCTGCTTGGGACACCCCCCCCCCCCCCCTTCCTGCACTCATTGTTTCAAAAGGAGTAATTTTGGCTTTGTCAGAACTGAAGAGCTGTGGACGGCACGGCACGGTATGCCCAATGAAAATAAATTAACGCAACGCAACACAACACAACACAGACCCTGCTTCTCTCGCGTCAGTCACTGACATGAACGAAACACAGAACCCGCTTCTCTCACGGCAGTCACTGACAGTAACCTAGAATAAATGCATGGGGAAAAACACTTCCCCATGACAAAGACATCGTAAAACACTGAAAGTTAATATTTTGTCACTAGCAACATTCATCTGTCCTTTGTCAAATGTATTATGTTCCAAGTACCCTATGCGTAATTCTGCTTCATAAAGTTGAACAAATACATTTGCTTATTTCACAGAAAAATATAAATAGCCAGTCTACAGTGCAGAGTTGGTAAGTTATGGTAGGCCAACTTGCAGTGAACATACAAAGAGGGGAAATTATTTCTCTTGCAGCTGAGTAGCCTCAGGTGCGCACGTAGACATAAGGCCGAACATGCAAGCGTCAATGAATCGTGCTCTCACGGCAATCGCACCGTTAAACTTAAATAGGTTAACATCACTCTAAGTTCGCCTTCAAGTAAGGAAAACGATGATTTGAAGACATCTGTTTCGTTGGAAGGGCAAGGGGTAGCAACAGGGCAACACAGAGACAGGCCCGATGGCAGGGCTGTTATGAGAGTATTAAAATATAGGATATTCTACGGGAAAACATTAAAACGGCAAGACAGCGGGGAAAGTTAAATTACGTGATAAACACGGAAAAAGTTGGCATGCATTGTTTCGGTCCCCGTGCACAGGGATTATTTGTCATACTATTTATCACATATGATTATTTGTGAAATTGTGCAAACAGGCGCAACACATTTGAAAAGGAAGGACTGGTAGCATGCAAGCTCACGGGAAAGATTGATTTAAGAATGTTATCACAAAGTGTGTGGTTGTGGCGCGGGCGGAAGACAATTGGCAGGGGAGGGTCATGTCTTTTTTTAACAATTCTGTCGGAGGGTCATTGAACAATTTCTAGCAGGCAAGAGAGGGTCATGCAACTTCCAACTGAAGCACTCAAAATTCCTCCGGTGGCCCCTTCAATAAATAACGATCAGTCCCTAGATTGCTGCTGGGCTATATGTCTTGGTTCTGTTAACAACTTATTGTCAAACGCATAGCCTATCTCGCGGTTGCATCCATTACAAACAAACATGCAATGTGAACGTCTGGGATTGGGGAGAGCACTAAATGCTCTTCTGAATAAGCACGAAGTCAAACCTTTAAATGAAAAACACTCTTTAATAATCCAAAAAAAATAAACCGCTAATGAAGTTAACTTGTGACCATCAAAAATCGTTTATCGCTCGTAACTCCGTGGTACCAGGACGTAACAGGAAGGCATTTGGCTGAGCAACGGAGGTTAATATGCTCCATGTTTTGTCCAAATGATGACTGTCATCGTTGCACTCGGAGAAAACCGGAATGTTTCAATCGTCCCCGTTTCAATCGTCCCGGTTGTACCTACTCAAAACGCAGATAGAACCTTATTATTCTAAGGTAGCGAAATAGCGTTCAGCATGATTCATGCCCAATTAATTCCCCCTGTTAAAGTGTTCGCCTTTGTAGTTTGGTTTCGTGATAGCCTATGATAAACGGCTTATGGCCAAATATGTGAAAACGTTAAAATACAGTAGGCGATAAACCCGGAAAAAGTTGACAGTGATTTTTTCATAATCACTTTGGAGGGTCATAGAAAAATGTATTGCTGGCGAGGGAGGGTCACGTCTTTTTGGACTAATGCTCCCCAAACTCCTCCGGTAGCCCCTTAAATAAATAACGAACTGTCCCTAATGAAGTAAACTTGTGACCATCAAAAATCGTTTATCGCCTGTAGGCCTAACTCCGTGATAACAGGACGTAACAGGAAGGCATTTGGCTGAGCAACGGAGGTTAATACTCTATATTTTGTCCAAATGATGTCTGTCTATCATCGTTGCACTCGGAGAAAACCAGAATGTTTAATTTGTCCTGCGTCTCTACGGCTGCAAACGGGATTCACTCGCAGTTAACCAAATATTTCTTTATTAGGGCAGGCATATTTCTGGCTATTACATTATTTCTAAACCAGTCTGCTAAAGTCTGTAGTGAAGTCTGTGTAGGGTTTTCCAGGCTCCATTTCTTTTTACGAGACACCCTGCTCACTTGAGCCATCTACCGGTTGTTTGGGTCGTTGCAGCGTCTCACTGGAAAAATACAAATTAAAGTCGCGTGATACCGCGTGATCCCACGCGCGGACCGCGAGTGAAGCTGGCCAATTTGAAGCACTGCCCACTGTAGGTACTATCTGGCTCTTGATTACACTGTGAAAAGGGACCTGATGAAAGCCATACTGTTTGGAAACGGACCATATGACCAAAGTATTGTTAAAACACACTACAGAAGTTGAGGTATAACGTTTGTGTTGTCAACATAGGCTACAGAGTATGATGATCAGACCTAGCAAGCTGTATAAGCTATAGTGTAGTTGGTTATAGGCTAGGCTACTTAATATCAGAATGGTCCATCCTTAAGACTCAGTTTATGACTATCAACAGCATCAACACACTCGTTGCCTACAAAGTGTTCTAAGGTGTTTACTTTTAACTGTTTGGCTATCAGCTATCCTTAAACTGAAATGAATAAAACACAAAATGTTGCTTTGTTTGCAATAAAATACTATAGGCTAGTATAGTTACAGTATACCATTACATATTTATGGTACAACAACCTCACTTAAATATCTAAGTTGTATTGAACAATTGTACACATTCCATGTTTTTAGTATAACTCTTAACTTGTTTGCTTTTGTCTTTTAGGTTCCAGACCAGACCAGTGTTGTGGTGATCGTGTATTACATTATGTGTACCTCTCTGTGTGCACATCCTGCCAACCATCTCTGGCATTAACACTAACATTCATTCCTAAAAACATGTGACTATATCTCCATATATCTGCACATACCTTTGAACTATACTGAGACATAGATCTGAGATCTACACTGAGACATTCTGAGTATTACTGTATATTGTTGCAGGAGGACTATGCCGACAACTATATGAAGCATGCATACATTTGAATCATACCTGTGCTGTGACATCTGTGAAACTTAGCTTTGCTGTTAGACCTCTGTTTTTAGACCTGAGCTGTGCTGTGTGAAAATTAAAATTCAAACCTAAGTTCTGTCTAAAACTGATCATCTGAAGGCCTGAAACTTATTCTTCAGTCTATATCACCTATTACAATTAACTGAGACCTCTAACTCTTGCTGCCAGTTCAGAATTACTACTGATAAATAGATCTGTCTTAGGATAATATGATTGGCATTATCAAGTTCTGTAAGAATGCAAATTCAGTAGACATCTGGTTTCTCCCTAATTAACTTAGTTTCAACAACTGTGATTTTTTTTACTTCAAGCTTACATTGGTTGTTAAGTGTTCATTAGTGCATTCTGAATATCATTCTGCTGTATTAAAACAAAGAATGTTGGTCAATATTGAATTAACAATTTATTTGTACTGACTGTCATATAGCCTACTCTAAGCTAACATCTAACCAAGTAAGTGGTTTTCAAGAATACTGTAAGTCTATGTAATCTGAATAATTATAGTGTAAGTAATATAATGTTATAAAAAGCAGCTTTTTGCATTTACATGCAATGGTAATTCCCTGGAATTACATTTTCTAGTTTTCTTTATTATTTACTAAAAGGTGCAAAACCTTCATTAACTTTGACTAACGTTTCGATGTGTAGTCACATCTTCATCAGAGTCCGGCACCGGCGTCCCTCTCCTTCTCTCTAAAGTATGTCCTGCCCTGGTTGCATCGGACTGTCGCTAAATGACAGAAGCGTGGAGAACCTTCCTTTGTGTACAGTATGTTACTGTATGTTTGCATGTTTGTTTGGATGTGTCCATCATAAATTCACTTTATCTACTCAGACCTCTATGACAAAAACATGTTCAGGAAATAAAGAAGATATTCTTCCTTTTGTAACTAAAATTATCTGTTATCATGGTGATAGAAAGTGGTGTATGTGTGTGTGTGTGTGTGTGTGTGGTAAGTGTGTATATCCCCTCATCTTTAGTCTGTTTTCTCTAGATGATTTTGCTCCCGTGTTATTCTGGATGGTGCGTGTTTATAGATGGAGCTATCCAATGTAACCTTGTAAAAGAAAAAAAAGTTATTTTTAAAAAGAACATCATGCTTCCAGTAACATTAAAGAAGCCCTATGCAGGTCTGGTTATTCCTTCGCTGTTTCTGGGTTTTCGCCTGATTTGGGCTCGCATTTTTCACGACATAGCTCCCCCTGCAGCTTCGGTAGCAAGTGACTGCTACGCTAAACCCCCACTAGCTAGCGAGCTAGCCATCAATAAACCAAGCTAAACACATAGGGCTCACAATAAAACGGTCGAGCAAACACATTGTTCAAGAGACTATCAAACCACATTACAAAAACGAAGTTCACCCAAGGGTAGGCTACTTACAATTTCAACAGCAAAAAAGCCAAGTCGGAGTCCGTTTTGCAGTCTTCTTTGAAACTACAATCTGACTACATTTTCGAGTATTTCCGCTGATTTACATCCGGATGTGTTCGGTCCGGGACCAGAAAGTTGCATATTCGGTTTTTCCGCGGAGAAGCACTAGGGGGAGACGAAGCACCCACCAAACAACCCAAAAAGTGTTGTAGAACCATCAGAACGACTCTCAACCTGCATAATTAAAGGAGAATTCCGGTGTGATATTGACCTAAAGTGTATCGAAACATGATACCGAGTGTGAACGTATGTCTCATAGCCCATCTCGGCTTGTCCCCTGCACTCCAAAATCTGGCGCTAGTTAGCCGATGCTACCAACATCTTTTTCAATAGTGGTGCTTCGGCATCGGGCTAGCCATGCAAATAAATCACTGTTTTACACCCATTTACGAGGCTCAATGTATCTCCACACTTCATTGGTAGACTTCAGAGGGCCCTGACATTTAAAACGAGACATTGAGAACTTTGAAAAAGCACTGGTAGTTTACTTACAAGACGATTTATACAGACAGTATCTTCACGAAGTTTAGCGTTTGCAGCCATCTTGAATTTAGTCACGATAAGTCGAGCATGAACAGCTATGATAAGGGATTAGATTCCAAAAATAATTCAGTGGAAATGCATGGATTCCAGTTTCTTCCAGTAGCAGCAACTGGAATCCATGCATTTCCACTGAATTATTTTTAGAATCTGATCCCTTATCATACCTGTTCATTCTTACTCGTTGCTCGACTTATCGTGACTAAATTCAAGATGGCTGCAAACGTTAAACTTCGTGAAGATACTGTCTGTATAAATCGTCTTGTAAGTAAACTACCAGTGCTTTTTCAAAGTTCTCAATGTCTCGTTTTAAATGTCAGGGCCCTAGGAAGTCTACCAATGAAGTGTGGAGATACATTGAGCCTCGTAAATGGGTGTAAAACAGTGATTTATTTGCATGGCTAGCCCGATGCCAAAGCACCACTACTGAAAAAGTTGTTGGTAGCATCGGCTAACTAGCGCCAGATTTTGGAGTGCAGGGGACAAGTCGAGATGGGCTATGAGACATACGTTCACACTCGGTATCATGTTTCAATACACTTTAGGTCAGTATCACACCGGAATTCTCCTTTAAGGTCATTTTTGCTAAAATTGTTGCATAGGGCCTCTTTAAAGGAAGCACAACAGCATTGAAATAAATATGGGTGTAAGAAAAATATGTGTGGTGTTCTTTGCATTTGATCTCTGGACCACGCACGCTAGTTCTCTCACATGCAGGAGCAGCCTGTGTGTGTGTGATGTTTTTCCCCTTACATATGCTCTGTGTTCTGAGTGTTTGTTGTTTTCCTCTTCACATGTGCATTGGGAGCATTGATTACATTACATTACATTACATTTGGCTGACGCTTTTTAACCAAAGCGACTAACAACATGGTAAACAGTAAGTTTTAGAACAATTCTCACAATTTTAGGACAGTTTAAAAAAAACATTAGAGTACAGTAAGAATAAGTGCGTCGGTGAGTGCTGTTTTTAACAGTTACTTGTCAGTTTAAAACGGCTGGTGAGTGCTAGGATCAGTAAGACTTGTTGTAAGTGTTGCTATGAGAGTAGATGTTCTCTAAAGAGCTGGGTCTTCAGGATTTTTTTGAAAGTGGAAAAGGATGTCGCTGCCCTTGTAGGAACTGGCAGTGTGTTCCACCAACGAGGAACAACAGATGAGAAAAGTTTGGATTGGCTTGAGCGTACCGGTGGTAGAGCTAGACGTCGTTCGTCAGAGGAGCGCAGCGGTCTGTGTGTGTGTGTGTGTGTGTATCTTTCCCCTAACATGTGCATGGGGTTTGTGCGTTCATGTGTGTGTATTTCCCCACACATGAGCCCTGGTAGCTTGTGTATGTGTGTGTGTGTGTGTGTGTATTTTCCCACACATACTATATGTACTGGTAGCTTGTGTGTTTGTGTGTGTGTATGTGTGTTTCCCTTCTCTTGCACACTGCTTGTGTTTGTGTGTGTGTGTGTGTGTGTGTCCTCCCCTCACATGCACACAGTGGGCAGTGCCATGTGATCAGTTCGAGAGTGAGTGCGATCGATTCGGTGCTCAAGCGGATGGCCTTGCTCCAAAGTGCTCTCTTTCCTTCTCTCTACCTCTCCTCTGCATCCCTCCATCAGTCTGCTCCCCTCCATTCTCTCCATCTCTCCCCCTCTATCAGGCTGTATCATTCACTCGCTCTCTCTATCTCCTATCAGGCTGTAGCACTCCCTTTCTTCTCTCTCTCCCCCTCTCTCAGTCTACATCACTCTCTCTCTTTCTTCTCTCTCTCTCTCCCCCTCTCTCAGTCTACATCACTCCCTCTCTTTCTTCTCTCTCATCAGTCTGTATCCCTCGCTTTTTCTTGCTCTCTCTCATATCTCTCCATCTCCCTGCCTCCCTCTGCTCCTCTCTCTTTGTCTCTGTAATGGGGGGCCGGTGTGTGTGTGTGGGTGTCTGTAATGAGGGGTGTGTGTGTGTGTGTGTAATGGGGGGCCGGTGTGTGTGTGTGTGTGTGTGTTTGTGTGTGTAATGGGGGGCTGTCTGCTGGATATTGGCTGTTTGCGTTAGAAAACACCTGTGTGTGGATGGATGATGGATGTCTTCGTGGTGCCTGTGTGTTTGTGTGTGTGTGTGTGGGGGGGGGGGCAAATAATATCCCCAGTGGGTGGGTGGGATGGAGGGGTTATGCCATATAATGCCCCCCTGGGAAATAACAGCCCCACTGGTGCACACTCACGCACCCTCACACACACACACACTCACACACACTCATGCACACACACACACTAATGGCACTTTTCAAATGCAGTGAACACCGTTCTCTGCAAAAGACACAACAATCTAACATAAAGTCACATGTTTACCATTTCAAAACACTTCCATTCAAAATGCACTACATGAGCTAATTGGCCAACATATGTGCCATCTGGCCAACCACCTCAATGGTTAATTGTTACCACTTCAATCAGGAAGTAAGCACTATGAAAAGACCACAGGTGACCACCTTTTTTACAACAACAATGGAAGACATTGCAGAGAGAGGAAGAGGGAGGGTGAGAATGAGAGGGGGAGGAAGAGTGAGAGCTGGTAGAGGAGTCCATGGCCAAAGAAGACAACGACATTTATTTGCAATTTTCTTTTTCAGTTTACTGTTTTTTGTGAGCAGATTTTTGTTCACTCCATTGTAAATATATCTGTTGTGCATTTGTTGCACTGACTTGTTTTGGTGAAAAGTAAAAAAAATAAATGTTTCAACAACGTGTGTGTGTATGCAAATATTTATGTGCATGTGAACAATCTGAAGAATATTCTACAATTTGTTTTAGTATTATGGCAAAGCAGACTAAAGATGAGTGTTTTTCATTATGCCCAACTGTGTAGTTGGTTAGATAAAAATCTAGTGTGCCATGTGGTGCAAAAGTTTTGGGGTATTTTGCAATTTGGGTGTGTGGTTTTGTGAATTGTGTTGTGAAGTATTTTGATAAAAACACAATACTGTAGTTTGCAAAATTGTGTTTTAGCACTGTAATGGTCTTTATATAAATGTGTTGTATGTGTGTATGTGTGTCAGTGCAGATGTGTTAATGATACTTTTATAAACGGATCATGTCCATGACAGAAATGTGTGTGTGTGTGTGTGTGTGTGTGTATTGAATTTAAACATGTCATCATGTGCAGTGACTGTAGCATCACTGTTCCTGTGGCGAGAATGAGAAGATGAGAAAAGATGAGAGAGGAGTGTGTGTGTGTGTGTGTGTGTGGGGGGGGGGTGCAAAGGGATGGAGGAATACAGGGAGGGAAAGGAAGGAAGAGATAGAGGGGAAGGAGAGACAAAAAGAGAGAGAGAAGGAGCAGGAAGTGTGTGAAAGAGAGGGGAAGGTGGAAAGATGAGGACAAGAGAGAGAGAGAGAGAGGGGAGGAGAGAATTAATTTGATGTTTGCTAGTCAGTGCATGCTCCTGCTGTTGAGATTAGACATCATTTGTAAGAGATGCTGAAGTTCATCCATGATTAATTGCCAAACGTGTGTGAAACAATGTTGTTCTCTATTACCTACCTGTGGGACTCCCTCTCTTTCTCTCTCACACACAGTCTAGCACTGAATGAATCTCAGCCTTGTACTCCTGACAGGCAGCTCGTGTCAGACGTGTTAACATACATCCGGCTGCAGATTAGACTTTATCTTCTTACAGTGTTCAACACTCTGGGTTACAATTAGATACTCACAGATCTGAAACAAACAACACACACATACACACACAGACAAACACACACACAAACACTGAGCCCTTTACTCGCAGTTCATTTGTTGTCTGTCTCTCTCTCTCTCTCTCTCTCTGTGTGTGTGTGTGTGTGTGTGGTGCGTGTGTGTGTGTGTGTGTGGCAGCTGCTGGTTGTCTAATGGAGGTCATTCATCCTCATTATGACGCTGTTCAGTCTGAGGGCTCAAGGACACCAGGTGGAGTATGCGTGGGATAGGTGTGTGTGTGTGTGTGTGTGTGTGTGTGTGTGACAGGGAGAGACAGAAGGCCAGATGTACTAACACTTTTGCGCCCACTTCAGGCGTATTTGTTTCGGTACGAGCGTGTAAAATCATTGTGAGGTATGTATCAGAACTCCCCCTATTACCGTCGGTCCCGTATTTCCGCCGCCTTGCGTGTATGTGTCACTTACAGTTTGGATTGCTTTTGCCTGCTTAAGTACAGTAAACTGGAACCCACTTGGTCTTCATGACTACTTTCTTTGCACAGCAGAAGTCATCTCTTGCGAATGTGTTCACACATTTTCATTGGGTTCACACATTTCTCACACCCTTTTGCAAAACAGTTAGCACAGGTGTCATTCAAAAGCCCCAAACTCTATTGGTTTTCCAATGCTAAACAAAAGGACATCTTTTCACAGGTGGTATAGATTCCTTGCATAAGTCTGAATCTCTGATACACCTGTGTGAAACTCCTTTGCACAATTCTTCAATCAGCAATCATTCATTATCCATAAGAGATGTCTGTTCTGTGTTGCTATTTGCAGGTATGGATCTAATGCACATTTAGACAAAGTACTGTATTGGTGGAGAAAACAGTACAAAAGGTGTTTACTGTAGGACTATTTTGATAAAAATGTACAGTATCTTGCTAGGTGTTTGCTGTATGTCTTACATGTCAATGACAGTTACATCTTGGGAGGAATGAATACATATTTTTTTATTCAGTACATTTTGTCTTTTCACAGTTTTTGTCTTATACCAGAAAAATGAGAAAGTAATGGAACAGACATAGCAAAAAATGCTCATTTTGAGAACTAGATTTTGCATTTTGTTGTCAAGTGTGTAATGATTGATTAAAGAGTGTTTTTGAATTGGCAACAAGTTGTAGTGTTTGAAGGCAAGATTTGCTTTTGAGAGAGTAACAGCCTTTTGCAAGCAAAATGTGTCATTTTGTCCAGAGTGCTTTTGTTCAGACACGGGTGTTAACTGTTTTAAGAATGTGATGTCAGAGTTGACACAGGTATCAAAATGATCGAGAAAAACTGTAATATCCATTTCTATACAAACCAAGATGGCGGACTCATAAAGAAATGCAACCAGCCACACCATAGGTGTATCTAAATTAGCTATGTACATGACATTTTACCGTGACTCGAAGAGCTGTAAACAGGCTGCGTGTACACAACCGCTTGGAAACGGTGTAAATAGGCGACCCATCAGGCCAGCACTATAACTCCGAGCGTGGTAAACAAAAACGGATATTTCAGGCAGTAAATGCTCCCGTTAAGAACCAAACCAGATTTTGTTCAAATCTACACACCTATGGCTACTGAAAAATGTAAGGTTCATTTAGCAAATGTTATTTTGAAGTGTTAAAAAACATCGTTGTTTTAGAATTTCTGAACAAAAGAGGTGATAATGTTAGGGTGTTACGATACAAACAGGCCACAATGATGTAAAAGCACAAACTGCCTGTCGCGGGAGCTGAAAAAGGCTAATTGCGTTTTTCGTGTCATGCATATGTATTCATGGGAGGATGCAGGGGAAAGTGGGAGTTTAGGGTAAAAAGATGGGAGGGGAAGCGTAAGGAGTGCCTAATTATGTATTCCGCGGTATGTACAAAGACTGCTCCTGAAAGTGCACGTCTATTCTGCGCCTAAATACTTCCGTCTTGTAAAAGCAGGTGTTAATCCAAATTGCAGTTCAATGCGTCAATAAGAGAACCTTTCAAAGACAGAATTGCTATTTAGAGCACCAGTTTTGTAAGTATTTGTACTATCAAAAGCAACCTTATCTTTTGTTGGCCTTTTGAATGTCTTACTTTCACTTTTACGTCATTCACTTAAACGTTCCTACTTGCTAGATTTGACCAATCTTCCATAGCCTATGTGCACAAGTAGTTTGAGTAGAACTATTGATCTTCATTATCTCCCTGCTTGTTGACATCTTATCATGTATGGTATTATTTCATAAACGTTTGATTCTTTTTAATTTTGTCATCAGTTAACTTCATTCAAATGCGCTTGTATGTAGGCTCTGCCGTTCAGTTGTGGACATTCGTAAATTGCGTTTATGGGGCGGAGAAAGGCAGAGAAAGGCGCAGTTTACACAAGTTTGATAAATACGACGGAAAGTTGGGTCTGACAGTGTTCGCAATCTGCGGTTTGTCCATGACGCTGATAACGCTATGTTCGCAAATGTACGTACAACTGGCTCAGAGAGTTATGCTGTAGTGTCTTCCTTTCGTGTGTGTGTGAGAGAGAGGGAGAGTGTGTGTGTGTGAGAGAGCAAGAGAGAGTGTGTGTGTGTGTGTGAGGGAGAGAGTGTGTGTGTGAGAGAGAAAGGGAGAGAGTGTGTGAGAGAGTGTGAGAGAGAGGGAAAGAGTGTGTGTGTGAGAGAGTGTGAGAAAGGGAGTGTGTGTTTGTGTGTGTGTGCGAGAGAGAGTGTGGGAGAGGGTGTGTGTGTGTGAGAGGGTGTGTGTGTGTGAGAGGGTGTGAGAGGGAGAGTGTGTGTGTGAGGGAGAGTGTGTGTGAGAGAGAGTGTGTGTGAGACAGAGGGCAGAACTGGAGTGTGACCAATAACAAGTGAGAAGGAAGAGAAGTGTGTGACCTCCCTCTGATGGCCCATCATTTCCCACTGAGGAACAGAAGCACTCCTGATCACGCACGCATAAGTAGACTAGACTGGACAGTCTAACTCCTACTTGCCTTATTACGTGTGTTTGTGGAGTGCACACACACTCTCCTTATTACACACACACACTCTCCTTATGAAGTGTTTGTGAGCACACACACTCTGTCTTTAAGCGTGTGTGTGTGTGATGCGGGAGAAAGTAGAGGGCAGGTGATGAGTCTGGTAACCTTTCCCTCAGGCCCAACTAATAACCTCCCTCAGCTGGATACACACACACACACACACTCTTAATTAATGTGCTCCCCAGACAGACAGACAGACACACACACTTGCAGACAGCAAACACACACTAACACATACACAGTGTGCATACAGAGAGAGATGGAAAGAGAGAGACACATGAAACACACACACACACACAAACAACACACACGCACACACATGTGTAGGTGGAGCGGCAGCCTGGAGGTTGGTGGGGAAGTGTTGATTGGTTTAATATTCCAGAGTGCTTCTTTCTGCAGTATGTGTGAGTCATTCAGCAAACTCAGTGAGTCATGCCGCAACACACACACACACCGGTGGAACTCTAAATACCACATACCAGCTGTTCCGGCCGGCCCTGCTGCTGCACACACACACACACAACCATTGTGAGAGCAGCCAGATCAACATACTGTCTTTAATTCAGTACATTCATATAAGAACTCCTCTTTCAAGTCACATACACGCACACGCAGATACATATTCACACACACTCACACACGTGCATACTCAAACACATACACACACAGACAGACACACACACACGCATCTGCTCTCCATCTTATGACTGCTCCCTCATTAACAGGAGGCAATACCAGGGCGTCACCAAGCGACAGCAGCAGAGGCGTTCAAGGTGGAGAACATTAGAGTTAAACCCACGTCCATCAACGGAACTGAGCGATAAGCGCATATCTCTACATTTAACAGCAGAGGCGTTCTAAATGGAGAACATCAGAGGCATACCTCCGTCCATCAACGGAACCGAACGATAGAACTATGGATCTGCGCTGACAGAAGCTCAATAGCACCTCCCCTATCGCTCCATCTAAAACAATGTGAAACTGTGGCTAGATCTGCAACCAGTCTTGGAGTCAATATAATGTTGAGACAGAATGAAACTCTTACAAGAGCGTGGGCAACAAAAACATCGATGACGGGCAGAATTTGGCCAGCGGGCCCCAGATTGTGCAGCCCTGTTGTAGATGGAAAACATCAGGGGTAACCCCCCGACCGTCAACACAAAGCCTCTGTGCTTCCCCACTTGGAGATTCATATCTCTATAGATACATGTGACTGCAGGAACCAAAGAACATTACACATGCGCGTTGCACACACACACACACACATACATGAAAGAGATGACGGAGTGATTAGCAAAGCTGTGAGGTTCTCTGATCTCTTACTAGTGTAATTGACTTATCTGTCAGGCTCTCAGTGTGTGTGTGTGTGTGATGAGGTTATGATTGACAAGACCATGTTCTGTGTGACAGATAAGAACAGAACAAGAAAAAAAACTCAAATAAAAGCCAATATGCATGAATAAAAGATGAAACGCTATTTAATGAAGAGCTTGTCTGTGGTTCTTTAAGGTTCTAGTGAGGAATGTTATTGTGTTGCGTTTACAGTAAGGTATTTGTCTGTGAGTTAGAATGCCGACAACCTAGCCAGGTCTGACATCCACAAACGCCATCTTATTTTGCACCAAAAAAAATCAATATTTTATTTAAATATGTCCTGTGTGTGTATGTGTCCTTAGGGGCATTGATCCTTGTCTATTAGGATGTATTGTAAGCTGCAGTAACGTGTGTGTGTGTTTGTGTGTTTGTGTTCTCCAGGACATAGATTCTTGTCTATAAGGGTATACTGGAAGATCCAGTAGCAGGTGTGTGTGTGTGTGCGCGATCCCTGTCTATAAGGATGTACCGTAAGCTGCACTAGGGCTTTGCCTTTGACACCCGAGACGCATAACCTTCAGCATCATACCTCTACCCAGAACATCAACACACACACACTCACACACACACACACTCACTCAATCACTCTCTCTCTCTCACACACACACACACTCTTTCTCTCACACAGGCCCAGGGGGCAGGTGGGGATCTATAAGTCCTGTTCTTAAGTCCTGTTCTGGTAGGGAGATGGAGGCATGGTGAAGAACCACAGACAGAGGATCTGCCCAGCTGGGGGTATCTGAGGTGATCTCTGCCCATCTGGGGGTATCTTAGGTGATAACTCTGGCCAGGTGGGGGTACTTGAGGGAGCAACTCTGCTGGGGGTATCTGGTCTGCCCGAGGGGCAACTCTGCTGGGGGTATCTGGTCTGCCTGAGGGGCAACTCTGCTGAGGGTATCTGGTCTGCCTGAGGGGCAACTCTGCTGAGGGTATCTGGTCTGTCTGAGGGGCAACTCTGCTGAGGGTATCTGGTCTGTCTGAGGGACAACTCTGCTGAGGGTATCTGGTCTGTCTGAGGGACAACTCTGCTGAGGGTATCTGGTCTGCCTGAGGGACAACTCTGTGCCATCCTAGCAGCCTGTGCGACCGTGACTGTGCTTCTTAGACATCTGCCGGTTATTTATAGCTTTCCTAGGGAGTCTTGAGGTACTCAAACAAACCTGTTTTTTCACTTAAACAAACATGTTTCCACTGCACTTCACACAACATTGTCCCTGTTACAGCATGATAAACAAACAAACAAAATAAACCTGTTTCCACTGCACTGCTACAGCATGACACACTCACTGTGAAACTTCAACAGCACTTTAACGTAAACTTGGGGCCAAATGTTTTGTAACATTAACGTAAACTTAAACGTTTATACCAAACCATTATACCGAAATACATCTCTCTGGCAAGGGCTTTGTAGACTGGGTCCAACTTGGAGGGCAGATGTTAGAAGTGTACCATGTATTAATCGTTATGTGTTACGACAATGACCACTGTTATTGTAGTGCTACATCAATGTTTCATTGATATCGGAAATTACTGGATGTTCCACGGACACACACACACATACAAATCCATGTGCACACACACACTGCAGTGAGCAGCAGGAGCTCCAGAGTGAAAAGCCGGAGGCATTCCAGGCAGCAGTGTAATTTTGCAAGAATTTTGTAAAAATCAGTGTAGCACACACTCTCTCTCACACACACACATTCCAGAGGATCTTACGGAGCACAGCCATAGCGTCTTAGATATGGCAATTACAGCCATGTGCAATTACACCACAGGGGTCCAGTGAAATCAGGGCCACTTAGGGCTTCGCTTATCAGCCCTCTCTCACTCTCTTTTCTACCTCTCCCCCCTTTCCCTTCTCAGAATCACTCTTTCTTTCCCCGTCTCTCTCTCTCTTCCTCACCCCCATCTCTTTCTCAGAATCCAGGGCTTAAATTTCACTGCGGGATTGCGGGTATTGCTCATAATTTGTTCAAGTCCCGCAACTCTAGACATCATAATGCGATAAATTCCCGCATACACTTTTACAGCCTGTCTGATGACGTTAATCTAATCATGAAGTGGCGTGAATGCGGTGCTATTGACCGGAGTTGAATTGAACATAGCCTCATGCAGACGCAGACACACACACAGAGAGAGAGAGAGAGAGAGAGAAAGAGAGAGCCACTTTGCGCTGACGCAAATAGGCTACGCATAGTAGGCTACGCAACCATGGCAAACTTTTACATCTGGAAAGAGCTCCTTGGTAACTATCCTGCTAGCTCAGGTCACGTCAACACTTGATCCCAGAAAGATTGTCCTCGACTTGTTAGTTTTTTGAACATTTATTTATTTTATCTAATGACATAGAAAACATACAGCGGGGAAAATAAGTATTGAACACGTCAACATTTTTTTCAGTAAATATACTTCCAGTGAGGCTAGTCACATGAAATTTTCACTGGACATTAGTATTAACTTAGGTAATCCACACATGTATAAAAATCCAAACATTATTGTCTGAAAAAGTTGAGTTATGAGTAAAAAAGTGGAATGGCACAGGGAAAAAGTATTGAACATGTTTAACAATATTTAAATCACTTAATAATCATAAATTAATCATTTGTAGATAACAATCAATTATTACTAAATGCATAACTTACAAATACTTTATTATCAGCTTATGCAAAAATAAACACTTAATTTATATATAACATACACAAAAATATCTGTTTAGTAATAACTTGATTTCAATTTAATTTATATTAATACAATACATTATTATTGCAAATATTGTATTATTAATAATGATATATTGAGTTATTGTTAATGATTATAATGTTGATTGTAGGCCTTTACATAGCCATATACATAACGCCTATGCATATTACATAGGTTGATTAACTATTGAACTATAAATTATGTTCTATTGATTAACAGTTAGTTAGAAAAACAATTACAATATTTGTTTATCAGATGGCTATAATAAAGTTGGGTCGTAGTCTTTTATTTGGTAGTAAATCATTTGTAAACTATCTAAAAATGTACATTTTATAATTAATTGATGGCATGATTGATTGCATCAAACTATTTTTTTGGGTGGCTATTATGAAGTTGCATCTTAGTCTTTTATATGTTAATGAACAATTTGTAAATGATCTAAAAATGATGTATTACAAACTGATGGGATATACCTGGAGCAAACAATGTATAAACACATTGAACTGTTGTAACTGGTGTTCGTAGTTCAGCAAGTACTTAACTTATGACTTTGCCAATTAAAGTCAAATATTGTTAAATGACAATAGTGATAATGAAAACAATAACACTTTACATACATTGTAATTACCTACTGATGCTAAACACATTGTAAAACATTGTCATACATCACAATTGGTTTTAATATCAAGACATATTTATTGAAATCAAAACTTCTGATCCATCAGAGCAGGGCAATAAGCAAATACAAATCAAACAAAAAACATAATAGCTTAAAAGGCTATCAATCCTTCATTGCAACACCACAGCGTAAACAAAACAGGGTGGTGGTGCGAGGGGCACTTACTTCTGCTGCCTCTTCAGACATACAGTCCATACAGTAAACATGAATGCAACATGAACAAACACTGCTTAAACATAAGAGGCTGGTTGGTGGGGGGCTTACTTCGGCTTCCTTTTAATGTAGGGTATGAGATTGCCCTCATTTTTGAGTTTTGCTATCTCAGCTCTGACCTGTGTATCATTCTCAATAAGGTCTTCACATTTACTTAGAAAATCTGAAATTTTTCCTCTTTTGTTGTAGCCTGCCAATAGCTCCTCAAATTTTTCTGGTGAAGCTCTGGGATCCAACTCTGGGATCGCTGCTTTTGATCGAACGGTCAGCTCTGTAACACCAGCAATGGTACACGCTTCCCCAAGTTTTTTTTTCCATGGTTGTAAGCCCGCAGAACCTTCTTGTACCTTGCAACGATGTCTTTTGGACTGGAAGCTGCATCAGTAACGAATAAAACAAATAGAGATTAACTGGACTGTGAGATGAGACAAAATATTGTTGCCATTAACATGCATCACCCATAACTTTGTTTTGAAGATTTTGGATCAACATTAATCAAAACTTCTTTTTGTAAACAGGAGCCCTCACTTATGACTCACGTCTTTGTCCACATTCAGGTTTTGCGGACTTCTATTCCTTCTTGTGCTTTTTGCGATGCCTTGCTTTTGCTGACTTCTTTTCCTTCCGATGGCTTTTGTCTTTCCTTGTATGCTTTTTTTTGTAACGCCTTTTCTAATGACTTTATTCGTCTGATGACAATGAAGAATTGGAGGAAGAAGAACTAGAAAATGTAATTTCGAGGAAATTACCAGTGCATGAAAATATAAACATACTGTATATTAACATAAAATGCAAAACAAACTTTTATTTGAGAACAGTTGGCAGAAGTCATAGTTGATAACAACTGACAGTTGAAATGGCTGAACAGTTAAATAGTTGAGTAGTTTAAATAGTTAAATTATTTAATAGTGAATTATTGTAGTGAGGACAGAGAGAGTTGGCCTAATTGAGCAGAAAGCAGTTGATACAGGTGCAATCAGTTTAACTAGCTTTTTGATGGGACCTAGTTGAGCAGCTGGAAGTTGATACAGGTGCAAATCAAGTTAATTAGCCCATTATGATGTCATAGTCCCCATACAAAGTCTATGGGGAAAAATAAGCTTGTTACAGTGCATGAAAATGCACTGTTCTGTTTAGGGCTGCAGCTATCGATTCTTTTTGTAATCGATTAATCTAGCACTTTATCGATCGATTAATCGGATATTTTTTTTTTGGCATTTTAAAACAACCAAAACAAATAATGCATAACGAAAATGACATGGCTGTAAAATGATCAAGCAATTGGCACAGAGGTATTTATTCTAACTCCAACATCAGGCTACAAAACTAAGCCCATTTATTGCAATTTACCCATTTAGTGTTTATAAGTGCCAGTGCCAACAATTAAATAATGTTCAAAATGCTCTCTGTAAAATTGCAGCCTCTTGTGCATGACTTAGCTGGGCGAACAAAGCTGTCCATACTATGTTGTGAAGTGCTCGGAGGGAGAAGAGGGAAAGCAATTTAATGTATTAATATGCACAACAAGTTTCATGCTGTAATCTAGACCTGACATCAAAGTAAATATCTGTTTTATGTAGATTTCTACACCTGCAGCATTTACCATTAGGCTACTAACAAATAATTTTACTATTAGGCTACTAAAAAATAATTTCTGGGGTGAGCCTATTTGCTATGGTAACCTAGCAACCTGTGTGTGTGTATGTGTGCACGCGTGCGGTGCGTGAGGGAAGATGAGGGTGCATGCATGTGTGTATAAGGGGTTCTTTTTTAGGCATGCTGTCTTGCAATTGAACGTGAATAAGTTTACTACTTAAAAACAAAGGTAAACATTATATCACGACATCGCTACAAATACAGTATGTAATTAAAATCAGCCAACATCAAGGCTATAGGCTACGTAGATGATAGATAGGCTAGATAGATTGATAGATGGCCTACTTTATTGACGCTTGGTGAAACAGCATGGAGTGGATGTTTTCGGTTCAGATGCTTGTTCTTTTCCTTTTTGAGTATGTAATGATCCCAAAACTTTACTTGAAAACTTTAGACATTCTCTGCCATTTATGGACATCTTGACTCAGTCATCGCGCCAGCTAAATTCAGAATGTATCACGATTCACACGCTAGTGGTGTGCTTCCTGAACAACGGTCCGTGTGGAACAATCAGATCCCTGCGCGTATAGTGCGCGTCATAGGAATTTAACGAGGCTTCGAGGCAGGGTTTTTGCCTCGAGTAGTTTTTGTAATCAAGTTATTCGAGTAACTCGATGAATCGTTTCAGCCCTAGTTCTGTTATCCGAAGTCTTCTTCTTCTTCTTATTATTATTCTTCCCACCAAATTTCTGCGTCTAATTCAGCTTTAACCGTTTAACGTAGAAACTTCGTTCAAACTTTGTAACGTAGGTCTTGAAAAGGACACGTATGGGATGGAATGTATTTTTCACTTTTGCAAACTTTATACTTTTTGAGATATTAATAAAAAACAAGCTTATTTTTCCCCATAGACTCTGCATTAGCACTATGACATCACAATGGACTAATTAACTTGATTTGCACCTGTATCAACTTCCAGCTGCTCACTAGGACCCATCAAAGGGCCAGTTCAACTGATTGCATCTGTATCAACTGCTTTCTGCTTAACTAGGCCAACTCTCTCTGTGTCTCTCCATTCTACAAGGATATAAGGCACATTCCATCCAACTTTCTATCCATTCATCCTCTTCAAACCATTCACTCATCCACCCATTAAAATATCCATCAACATCCATTAAACAATCTATCAACATCCATTCAATTTTCTGTCTATCAACATCCATTACACTATCTACATTCAACTTTTAAACTATATACTCTGTCTCAGGCTTTAAGCATACAATCTGGCTCTCTTAAGACTACTATTTCCTCTGCCCACAACTGTTTCAAAATAAATGTCCTCACTACAATAATTCACTATTAAATAATTTAACTATTTAAACTACTTAACTATTTAACTGTTCAGCCATTTCAACTGTCAGTTGTTATCAACTATGACTCCTGCCAACTGTTTCCAAATAAAAGTTTGTTTGGCATTTTATGTTAATATACATTATAATTAATATAATTAATATAATTCCTCGAAATGACATTTTCTAGTTTTTTATTAATATCTCAAAAAGTATAAAGTTTACAAAAGTGAAAAATACATTCCTCAAGTCTCCTTTTCAAGACCTACGTTACAAAGTTTGAACAAAGTTTCTACGTTAAACGGTTAAAGCTGAATTAGACACAGAAATTTGGTGGGAAGAAGAAGAAGAAGACTTCGGATAACAGAACAGTGCATTTTCATGCACTGTAATTACTGGTGGAAGAGGACTCAGATGATGACTCAGATGAAGTGGTGTGGTCAGAAGTTGTGGTATGGCATATCTTGTCTGGAAAGAAACAATAAGAAAAGGGGACGGGAAAGTTTAATCAAGTGAAGTTTAAAGGTGCCATGTGTAAGAATTGAGGTAAAAATATCCAAAAAATGAGCTACACGCATCAAAAGAATGAGAAGAAATAAGGGCGATGTCATTAAAAAATGACAAGGTATAGTGCTGCAGAGAAATCAACCTAAATTAGCATGCTAAATTACTAGCCACAGCCCGACAGGTGTCATAATACCAGTTTCGGCCATGGGAGGCGGTATGCGGGCAACATAACCACCAGCCAAACTGCAATACACGTGTCTCGGTTGTTACTCTAGGGTAGACCAACTCACTTTCTGGAGGTATACTGCCCCATCTTTTATGGAATGTGGAGTATGAATTGTTTTTTTGGCGGACATTACACATGGCACCTTTAAGTGAGAAGCTTCAGTGCTCACATAAACTTTGTCAGGTACAGCACAGGTACAAAGGTGTATGTGTGTCCAGCCTCAAGACCAACATGGTGACAACATGAAAAACAAGTTATACTTGATATTTGATATTATCGATGGAGTCTTCAAAGGGCTCTACTGTGTAGATAATGGGATAATGTATCGCTGGGATATGTATATAAGGGATAATGTATAGAATGCCAGTCACTATCGAAAAAATAAGCCCAGACAGGGCGACCCGGCCCCGCTTATTATATGGCTACCTGCCAACATTAGAGAAGACACTTCACCTGGGTCTTTAAATGTATTTTTCCCGTTTTCATTGGCAAATGATGAGAAACAAACTCCACCAAACTCACTGAACTTAAATACAACATTCTTTAGAACGCAGCTGAACAACTGTCTCAAAAAGGCAAAAAGGCCACTATCCTTGACAGTCAATTATGCTTAGCAACGGTCAATTATGCAAAAAGAACTGACATCCGAACGTTGGGAAGGCCCATTCAAGTGAATGGAGCGTTCTACTTGCATTGTGAAGAGCCATATAAAAATGTTTTAATTCAAGTGGTGTTTGTTGTTAAGTGTCATATTGAGATAAAGTATTGACTTACCAGCCATTGTTTAGCTTTAAGGAAGAACTCTGATACTGTTGAAGACAGAGTTTCCTGAAAGACAGAAAGCAAGGAAGAAAAAAATATATATATATTAGGTAGAGCATGCTAGGTTTCTTTTTTAAAAGCACATCAATTACTATATTCATGGTTTGTTATACTTTTGTTCACTATGCAGTATGCTGTTGTTCACCAGAATACAGGCAGTAGGCCTATAACCACAATAAATGGCAGTAATAAACATAATACTGTAGGCTATTTGAAGATTTTGACAGACTACACATAATACACAAAGTTAGTAGTCAGTTCTGCCCTTTGATGCCATATAGGATTCAACAACTGTGAATGTTTACAGTGTAGGCTACATGCTGAAAAGCATTTCTTAAATGTTTGCCTCTCCAAAACTATCTGCATCCCTCGGAGTGCTGCTCTAAAAATGTGTGTTAATGACCTGTGTGTAAGCTGCTCTAAGTCATCCTACAAGCTTTCACTACCCTTGCTAGCTACACCAGATGTGATAAGATAGCCATGCACATTTGACAAGTTATTATAAACTTCAGGGGGGAAAAGCTAACGCTAGCAACTAAAGTTAAGACAATAAGATTGATGCATTAATAACAGGGTAATAAGAATGAAAGTTAAGAAACTTACCGGCGGTTTGAGTTGAGTTGAGCATGGTTTAGCACTATCTGGCTGGAACTCCCTTCGTGTCCATCATCCCCATCGTCATTGTCGATTAGGGTTACAGGCGATTTCTTTTCACCATCTAGTTTCCTGATCTTCCCTGACCTTGTAAAAGGTCTACTTTTTCTTTTTGCCATTTCGTGTCTACGATGAATGCCAATGAAATGTAATTCTATGCTTATTTTCTTCTTTTAATTCCAGGTTACTTCGAGATCATGTCACTAGCAACTTGTTAACGTATCCTGACGAAAAAAAAAAAAAAGATTAGCCACCCTCAGCTGAAGTTTCCTGAATTCATTGACTTCAAAATAAGAGTTTAAAATCCCTCTCTTTGGGCTTGAAACTAGCTAGGTTCGAACACACAGAGTGCAATACAAAACGCTCCACAAACAAGACACAACAAAAAGACAAAACATGCCGGACGGAGCAGCGTGTAGTCGCCAGCGTTCCCGCGACACCAAGACAAACAAACAAATTTACAAAATAACAATTGACGCACAAAAGAGATGCCTGATGGAGCGGCGTAATCGCCAGCGTACCCGAGACACCTAACACTAGACATACAACAAACAAAAATGAACAAGTAATAAAATAAATAAATAAAAAAATAAAATAAAGAAAAGTCTGTGTTAAAGAAGCCCTATGCAAGTCTGGTTATTCCTTCGCTGTTTCTGGGGTTTTCGCCTGATTTTGACTCGCATTTTTCACGACATAGCTCCCCATGCAGCTTCGGTAGCAAGTGACTGCTACGCTAAACCCCCACTAGCTAGCGAGCTAGCCATCAAGAAACCAAGCTAAACACTTACAGGGCACACAATAAAACGGTCGAGCAAACACATTGTTTAAGAGACTATCAAACCACATTACAAAAACGAAGTTCACCCAAGGGTAGGCCACTTACAATTTCAGCAGCAACAAAGCCAAGTCGGAGTCCGTTTTGCAGTCTTCTTAGAAACTACAATCTTACTACATTTTTGAGGCCTTCCGCCGAGTCACATCCGGATTTCTTCGGTTCGGGACCAGAAAGTTGCACATTCGTTTTTTCTGCGGAGAAGCACTAGGGGGAGACGAAGCACCCACCAAACGACCCAAAAAGTGTTGTAGAACCATCAGAACGACTCTCAACCTGCATAATTAAGGTAATCTTTGCTAAAATTGTTGCATAGTGCCTCTTTAACTTAGTCCTACGGCAATGACATGGCGCACAGCTGCATCTTGCCTCAGATCAGCAACTCGGTGGACCCCCGACAGAGACAGCCTGATGCTCTGAGAGACTGCAGAGCTCCCCTACGTCAACGGTAGTTTCGAACGCCACTTTGCACCCCTTTCTGCTATCTGACAACACACACTTTGCACTCTCCTTCTAAGAGGCTGTCTTATTTTCACCGCTGAAACTGCTCTTAACAAAGCACAACACACACACACAATATGATTTACAGCTGCCAAAAAAAGCCTGCAAAGGAAATAGAGGGAGAGAATGACTAATTGAAAGGAGAGCAGAGGAAATATGGAGAGAGGGGGATAGAGAGCACAGGGAGGAAATATGGAGAGTAGAGGGAGAGAACGAGAGAGAGGAGATAAGGGGGAGAGGGGGATACAGAACAGAGGAGAGGAGAGAGAGAGAACAAGAGGCAGGAAGAGGTATGAAGATAGGAGGGGGGGGATAGAGAGGAGAGAGAGAGAGAATGAGAGGCAGGAAGAGGTATGAAGGTAGGAGGGGGGTGATATAGAGAAAACGACAGAAGAAATAACACACTTTCTTGTTTTGCAGGCACTGCAGAGCTAGCCTTTCCAGCGATAGTGCTTTCTAATCACCTTGGGTCTTGCCTCTCTTTGTTCTGTGTGTGTCTGTGTGTGTGTGTGTGTGTGTGTGTGTGTGTGTGTGTGTGTGTGTGTGTGTGAGAGAGAGAGAGAGAGAGAGAGAGTGTGTGTGCGCGTCATGCTCCTCCATACATCAGTGTGAACAACAATCCTATCACCCTCTAGGGAAAGCTGGAGAACAGCAGACTCATGGAGCTTGTGTCTCTGGTAAGTCACACACACACACACTCAAGAATCCCCTAGAGTACTGTGCTTCTGAATGTGGGTCAAACTGAACTCTTAGCTATTATGATGGTAGAGGCCTACTGGGAGTTGAAGTTGTGAGTGAGAGCCACAATACACACACACACACACACACACACAGGGTAAGAAACTCCAACTGCCTCTGACCTGACCGCCAAACTGAAATGAAGTCCAAGTAACTCTCCTTAAGACCAGAGTGTAAACTCTTTATTTATTTCCACACTGTCAAATGAGACTTTAACACTGTAGGGGTATAACAATACACCAAAACCACAGTTTGTTTCATACTGTACCTCGGTTTTTCAACCACGGTTCGGTTTAAACATCCATTTTCTTTTTTTTTATTATTACTTTATTTAAATATAGTGCTTTCATTTAAAATCAAATCATTATGAAATGTCTTCTTCTACTGCACTACTATTTAACATTTTGCCCTTCAAAAATAGACAATCACCAACAGAAACAAAACACAAAGAACATTACATTGACAAACAATCAGTGAAAAATCAAAACAAAAACAAAACAGAAGGAACTTCACAACACAAAAGCAAAGCAACCACAACAAATGACAGAGACAGAGATAGATATATACAAAATGATAGGGACAAGGAAAAAACAAACAAAATAAATAAATAATACAAAAAACAACTTAAATAAATTGGCTTACATGTGTTCATGTGTGTATGTATATGAGTGTATGCATGTGTGCATGAGTGTCAGTATATGAGTGTCATTGTAGAGGCAGGTCTATTATACACATGTATTTTCAAATGAGTTATTTATTTTGTTGAGTATGTGTTCTGGATACGTTTTTTTCGGTGTTTCTGAACAGTTTCATTTTTTCCATTTCCAAAACTTTTTCTATTGTATTGTACCATGAAACAGTGGCGGACCGTGCGTTCAGTGGTTAGGCCTTCAATGAGGACTAAAAATAATAATAGGGGGGCGTTCCGGGGGGGATTTTTTGCATTTCAGTGTTAAAATGTGCAATTTCCCAGCATTTCACAGTGGGGGGGGAAGTTTTCTCTTTCTCACGCAAATCTGTGTAGGCCTACCACTCTAGAATCTTCGTTAGACAAACAATTAATGTTCCGAATTCCACATTTCTTAGATCTTTATTAGGCGAATAGCACCCGACCATCATCCTTATCAGCAGCAAAGTGAATAGGCTGCTAGGCTACTTACTTATCACCCATATTCATTAATTTAATCTGCTGCCTGCTACTGTCTGATGAAGACGTGCAATTTAGTCCATATTGAAAGTGAACACCAAGTGCGCTCAAGTATGGGTTTGTGCAGACTATTTTGAAATATTTAGGCTATCGGTTGCCTAACTTATGTTCATGACTTGCACGCACATATGGCACTGCCACAGGTCTACAATGATGTGTTCATTTAATAGTTTAATCTGACAATTGCCCTATGCTGCTACTACTGCTTGTTGCCTATTTCATAATGTCTGATGGCCATGCCATTGATTTCACCAATAATGTCCACAAAACACAGATATATAAATAGTCAGACTATAGCAGGGCAGGAAACCAAGGCAAATGACAATTTTCACATAGATGCCGATCCAGACAGCTTCACCAAAGTCACATCAACTCACACACAACTTCAAGCTAGCATAAAATCTAGTATAGTAACCAAGCACTGCGGTTTGCAAGCAGCACAAAAACACTTTTTATAAAGAAAAGGCCCAGATTACAAGCATGTATTACAAGTCTATGTTATCAAATAAACATGAAACAAAACTTACCAATTCCTGCATAGGCCACTGACCAGCTATGTGCAGAGCTAGCTGACATTATGTGCATCTTGCTAACATGTAGTCCAGTTGACACTGTAACTTTACATGATATAATTTTGCTTAATGAAGGCTTATCAATATATATTTTTTAAACAAAAACGGTCAATTTACTGTCCATAGCTATAACCAAAACCATGCCAGTGTGACATGTACTTTTCCAGTGAATGTCAGTCTGACTGACAGAAGATGCTTACGAAGTTCCTCAAGTCAAATAGATAGCGTCAAAATTTGTGATGAACGGTTCCGGGTATTCTTATAGAACATTGCAGGCCCAGCTGCAGTCAGACCTGCCTTCCTCGCCATAATAGGTCGATTTGATTGGCTAATCAATCAGATGTAGCCATCAATCAACCCGAATCCAAACATATGATTTCTAATGGTTGTTTAGGTACAGAAAACGCAGTGATTCCTTGTGAAGGCCTGATGCGGCGGGCCTTAACAAGGGAAGACACGCGATTGGATAAAAATGTATCGCACGCCCTCACTATTTGTTCACACAATCTGTCAATCAAATATAGCGGACAGCGGTAGGATATGTTTAGCCTAGTCAAGAACGATCGGGAAGGAGAAGAAGAAGCGAATAATAAATGGTAAAGTAAAATGATATTAAAGACACTATTATTTTTTATTCGTTTGAAAATAGTTAGGCATTCAGAGAAGGCCTTGAAGGCCCTGACGGTCCACCACTGCCATGAAAGTATTACAGGTTTTTTTGGTTGTAGCCTTCTGAGTTGCTTAAGTGCCGTTAATCTCAAGATACTAAAAAGTTTACAGTACTTTGCAACATGAGAAAAAAATGTGAGTGTAATTTGCCTTACCTTCACCACATCCTCTCCAACAAGCTGTTCCTAAGCTGTGATTTCCCACATTGGTCAGGTGTAGTGATGCAAACTCTTTCCAGTGTTTTGACTGTGTTGTTTTACAGTTTTCTTTTGAAGAGTCGCTCCAGGCCTCATCTGATATGTTTACAGATAGCTCATTTCCCCATTTTTCTTTTGCTTTATATTCTATGTTTGTCATTTTTTGCAATATCTTATAAGCACTTGCGAGTCCATCACTACTTTATATCATCACTCCTGAAACATGGCGGCACTATATACCTTCTGCTTGCTGCTAGGTATACGGTGCCGTCATGTTTCAGGAGTGATGACATTGCGCTGACGTTAAAGTGCTCCCAAGTGCAATTCCACCATACATTATAGTTATCATTTTTTATCTGCCTAGAAAATCGCCACGTTTTATTTTGTATAACCATACTTGGGTTGTGTAACTACGTATGACATTTCACAGCTGATTACATATTTAGGGAAGGTGTTGCTTAATCAGAAACTGTTAAGACTGATTGATGAAGAAATTCTTCAGTTCAGAAAAATGTAGATACTATCCAAATAACACCTTCACCTGACTGCTATACCTGACTGCTTCACTCTAACTGCTATATTGGACTGTTACACACACTGATGACTGTCAATATGTGTTGTACAGTATCTATAAGTTGTCTGCACAGCACCTACACCTTACTGTTACACACACTGTGGACAGTCAATGTGTCACGACTCCACGAAACCCCTTGCTTACCTCATCACAGCAACCACAACAGCAATCATCAATCAGATCCAATTTCCCTGTTTTCTAATTGGTTCCATGATCCACTTACCCTCATCTGCGTTCCAATTATCCTCCACACCTGAAGGCCACTCCCCAGCTGAACTGAATCCTCGTTAGCCAAGCTATTTAAGTTGGACTCAAACTTGCATTCTTTGTCTGGTCTCGTTGGAAGATGCCTTGTTTCTCTAGAGCTATCTTTGTTTGTATGCGTTTTGGTTTTTGTTTGCTGAAATCTTCTTGGTTTTGAATGTCCAAGTTTGCGGAGAGAATTAAAGACCTTCAACTTCACGATACTTACCTGCCTCCGATCTCCTCCTGTGTCTTACGTAACACAATGTGTGTTGTGAAGACAGCGTCTAGATACTTTACAACTGATGACTGTCAATGTGTGTTATAAGGTCCTGTGTCCACCAAATGCATTTTTCTTTTTGCACTGGCAGCACCTATTTTTAAATAGAAATCCTCTGAGTTTCAAAGTTTACAGCGATTAGCGCCATCAGAAGAAAAAAAGCCGTTGGTGTAGATGTCTTTTTACTGCAGCGCTCAGAACGCTACAAGTTGAAATCCGTTCAATTTTTAGAACAGTGCTGGGCTGAATGATTGCTGCCTTTTCAGTTAGCTAGTTGACTAGTTAGTTAGCATTACGCAACATTCTAGAAATGACGTACTGACAGACAGTTTTGGCAACCTAGCAACAGTAAAGACTAGAACGAAGTGCTCAGAAAATGAGTTTTTGAGCGCTCTCTGTGTAAATAGCTTCTTTGGTGGACACAGACCCTGAAGTATCTACACGCTGTCTTTATAACAACTTCACCTGACTGCTATACACTTGCTGCTATACCTTACTGTTACACACACTGATCACTGTGAATGTATACACACAGATACATCCATAGGCATGTATACACTAGATCCCATCAGACGTGTAGGTTGGATGTGAACTCATCATGGGTATCACTGTCTTCTCATCTTTTTTGATAAAATAACCTCACCAGGATATTGTCAATAACACAACACAACTGAAAGAACAATCATTTTCCCCAAATTCAACACAAAACATCATCACATTGCTGTGGGAAGTGAATACTGCACACTGACATGGTCAAAAGTATTGGCACCCTGTACAACAAGTGTCTTGCACTGATAAAAGCACACTTTTCATTGTTAAAATCCAGTGCTAAGATTATGGGTAGTCAGACATTAGCTGTGGTAGCATTCCTGAGAAATGTAAGCCTATTTTCTAATGGATATTAAAGCAACACCAAAGAGTTTTTTGTACCTTAAAATAATGTAACAGGGTGAACGGCACTTCTGCATTCGCTTCGCGGCCCTCTATCGGCTATAACCGCACTATGTACGTTTGCCAGATCGGGTAGCGGTTCTGTAGTTCGATGGAATCAGACATAAGAAACTACAAATTTGACTTGCATCTGATATCGCAATACATCGTACTTTCATAAAATCATGCAACATATTCTACCTTGTCTGACATCGTTATTTGCAAAGCCAGCACTGGATAAACAATTAGCATGCGTGCAACAGAGGAAAAGTTCTTTGGTGTTGCTTTAAACTCCAGTTTACTCACCATACATTTCTATGGACAGTATGAGGTTTTCTCCAAGGATTTCAAATATTTGAATGAATCTACCTACCCCTTTATAAGCAGCTGATTGGTTCAATAACATCACTGACTGCTGACTGACTGATCACTGGTAAGTGTATTTGGGGAATTATTCCTAAAGTGTACTTTTAGTGTCACTTTGTGTTAGTGTTCTTTTTTACGTTTTAAGTTCAAATGTTTGCATTTGGTGACAGATGCTGATTACATACCAGATTCTTGTAGTTCTTCGGACGTTTCAGAGGAAACTATTTTGTTGCCTAAACAGGCCAACTCGAGTAGCAAACGCAAACAAGTAGCAGTAAATAACAAAGTTAGCAATGACAATGAAGAAGACATATCTGTTATGCAGCGCAACGGAAGCTGTGGAAGATGCCTCCATTTAGTCCTCAACAATATTTTCGTCAGTAATCAAGAAGAATTACTGTTACATTTGTGAAAAACCACAGGCAAAAATGTACCCACCACTTTAAAATTGCGAAAGACAATGCAGAGGTTGCTCAGATTTTGGCACTGCCACTCCACTCAAAAGAACGCAAAAGATTACTGGATAAACTACGGAACAAAGGGAACCACACACATAATGAAGAAGTTTTACGAAGTGGGACTGGATTGCTGAAAGTCAAACGCAAACCAAAGAAAAATGATGGACGAGAAGACTATGTTCATTGTATGTATTGCCAGGCGATGTTTCTCCGTAGGGACCAGTGGCGACATGCTCAAAAATGTCATTATAAACCAGTGGAAGACGCAGCGTCAGGAAGAGCTAGGGTTCTGTCTTTGGCATGAATCAGTGTCAGAATCATGTCAGAATCAGTGATGCGTCAACAGATATCCCAGGATGTTTGGAAGCTGTTGACCGCGATGAGAGATGATGAGATCTCTGCTGCTGTGTGCAGTGACTTTTGCATTCTTCAGCTGGCCCAGTCATTTTTTAACAGACATGGCCAGGATTCCACCAAATATGAATGCATTCAACAGAAGCTCCGCGAAGTTAGAAGACTTCTGCTGACACTGCGTAAAGAATATTCCATAAACAATGTTGAAGATGCTGTGAGACCTGCAAATTGTCATGCTGTTGTCCAAGCTGTCAAGAAAGTATCAGGACTTGACAAAGGCAAACTCCAAGCCTTGCCCTTAAAGGAATACGCCACCCCTAGATGAAATTTGGGTCACTCCCCGCAGTCCCTAGAGTTAGATGAGTGACCCAAAGCGTTTTATAGCCGACCCAGCCATTGTCCTAATCTAGAAACGGCCCTGGTTAGCTTTAGCTTAGTCGCTGTAATCCAGCGATTCCTGCTAGCATGTCGTTGCAAAAGTGAATCAAATAACTCTTTTTTATTTTTTATAATTATTTCTCGTAACCTGTACAAATATCAATGCAAATTAAAACGAAGGGATTTACTAGACCAATTTAGATTTGGAACTATTTTCGTAATGTTTATTCACAGACCTCTCAAGTCTCACGCATTGAGCGTGAGACACACGCATTTCAATGACTTCACACGCCACACATGGCATTTCTCACTCCGAGAAATTGTTAACTTGCCCGCTCAGACATTTCTAAGGGCTATATTTTACAAACGTGTCACACAACGTTGCTGTCTGTGCGCTCATTCAGCTCAGAGAGCTGTTGTTCAGTTACTAACCTATCGGCCAATCAGAAAATAGGATTTCTCAACCAATCAGGAATTAGTTTTGTTTTGATGTGCATGGGTCCGCAATGTGAAGACTGCTGGTCTTCGGAGTCGTGGAATGAAATTAGGCCCGGTGCTTCGTCTGATAATTTGCTGCGCAGTTGATCAAGATACCGCGGACCGACAAAAAAAGAAAACAAACGTTTCTGCTATCGATGTCATTAAACATGGAGCCATAGCTACAATAAAGTGGTGGTATGAGCGTTCATTCAATGCAGGCGTCTGCGCGAGAGAAACTGAAACTAATCGATAACGTTGGTACCAAAGCTCCGCTTCAACCTGTTGAATGCTATTTAATTGTTTAAGTCAAAGTCAAAGTCAAAGTCAAAGTCAGCTTTATTGTCAATTTCTTCACATGTTCCAGACATACAAAGAGATCGAAATTACGTTTCTCACTATCCCACGGTGAAGACAAGACATATTTTACCAATTTAAGTCCACAGACAAACATAACATTCAAGTAAACAAAAAAGTAAGTAAATAAGAGGGCACATATAATAATGAAAAAAATAAGAGCAGCAAAATTTGGTTGAAATTGTGCATAGACAGTCAATAAAATACTAGTGCAAAGTCAGGCCAATAAAAGGCTTGTGTAGTTCTGTTTGACCTAAGTAAGAAAGAAAGTGACATAGTGGTGCAAGTTATGTAAGAGCAGCAGATGTGTTGTGTTTTCAGGACAACAACAACAAGTTGTAAAGTGTACAAGTGTGCAAGTGTGCAAGTGGAGTAGTGCACGCGGCCATTGTGGGTCCAATGTCCAGGATGTTATGTAGCTGAGGGTGGAGGGGGGAGAGGAGGGAGAGAGTTCAGCATCCTTACAGCTTGGTGTATGAAGCTGTTGGTGAGTCTGGTAGTGCGGGTGCGCAGGCTTCTGTACCTCTTCCCAGAGGGCAGTAGATCGAACAGATTGTGAGCGGGGTGACTTGCATCACTCACAATTTTGGTCGCCTTGCGGGTGAGGTGGGTGGTGTAAATGTCCTTCAGGGAGGGGAGTGAAGCACCAATAATCCTTCCAGCTGTGTTCACTATGCGCTGCAGGGCTTTCCTGTTGTATTCAGTGCAGCTTCCGCCCCACACAGCGATACAGCTGGAGAGGATGCTCTCAATGGTGCCTCGGTAGAATGTGGTCATGATGGCTGGTGGAGCACTTGCTCGCCTGAGTTTCCGCAGGAAGTACAGGCGGCGCTGAGCTCTCTTCGCCAGTGATGCAGTGTTGGTGGTCCAGGAGAGGTCTTCGCTGATGTGCACCCCCAGGAATTTGGTGCTGCTCGCTCTCTCCACCACAGCACCGTCGATGGTCAGTGGCAGGTGTTGGGTGTGACCTCTCCGGAAGTCAACAACAATCTCTTTGGTCTTGCTGACGTTCAGCAGGAGGTTGTTGTCCCTGCACCACGTGGTCAGATGGTCGACCTCCAACCTGTATTGGGTCTCGTCGCCCTTGGTGATGAGACCCACCAGAGTTGTGTCGTCAGCAAATTTCACTATGTGATTGTTGCTGTAGGTTGCAGTGCAGTCATGCGTCAGCAGGGTGAAGAGCAGCGGACTGAGCACGCAGCCTTGGGGGGCCCCTGTGCTCAGTGTGATGCTGCTTGAGGTATTGTTGCCAACACGTACTACTTGAGGCCTCTGACAGAGGAAGTCCAGTAGCCAGTTGCAGAGGTAGGTGCTGAGTCCCAGTTTGTCAAGTTTGCTGATGAGTTGTTGTGGTATTATGGTGTTGAATGCAGAACTGAAGTCTATAAACAGCAATCTCACATATGAGTCTCTTTTTTCCAGGTGGGTGAGGGCTGGGTGGAGGGCAGAGCAGATTGCATCCTCTGTAGACCGCTTGGCTCGGTATGCAAACTGGAAGGGGTCCAGGGTGGGGGGGAGAATGGATTTGATATGTGACATGACAAGCCGCTCAAAGCACTTCATGATGATGGGTGTCAGTGCCACAGGGCGGTAGTCATTGAAGCAGGATGGAGCAGTTTTCTTCGGCACAGGTATGATGGTGGCAGCTTTGAAACATGATGGGACGATGGCTTGCTTCAGGGAAGTGTTAAAGATGTCTGTGAAGACATCCTTAAGCTCCCCTGCGCAGTCCTTCAGCGCACGACCTGGAATGTTGTCTGGACCTGTTGCCTTACGGGTGTTGATAGCAGCAAGTGTCCTCTTCACGCTGTCGGCAGAGAGGCACAGGGGCTGCTCATGTAGAGGGGGATGGGTCTTCTGTGGGCAGGTGCTGTTTTGTGCTTCAAAGCGAGCAAAGAAGCGGTTCAGGTTGTTGAGCAGAGGGATGTTGCTCTCACAGCTCTGTGGCGCGGGCTTGTAGTCCGTGAGGGCCTGAATGCCCTGCCATAGGCTTTGTGCGTTCCTGCTGTCTTTGAAGTGGGTGGTTATCTTTTAACCACCTTAATAGAACAACGTTGATTTTTGGAACTTCCATAGAAACTGAGCACAGACTGTGTAATACATAGCACTGAGTATTGTATAGTCAAATTTGAATATAACGTGGCCAAAAGCTATTGTAATTCTACTGTTCTTTCTATCTGTTAAAGATCAACAGATCAGTGATTTTGCTTGCTAAAAAAGCTGGTAGGCCTATTGTGTTTTCTGAATCCTTACATTCAGGCATTCAAATTAAACTTCATTAAAAAACATGTATTTTTTTTCTCCATTTCCTACCAATGTATGATGCTTGCATGAGGGAAACATCCCAAAACAATAACACCCATATAACTGTTGCTGTTTTGAGAAGTATTTATTTTCTTATGCAAGCATCATGCAACCATGCAAAAGCAATGAAACTAATTATATCTTACATTAGTAAAGCAGTCCTCTGATGTGCATGTCACAAAACATTTAAGTGAAAGTGCATGTATAACAATATAGGCATAATAATGATTGTGATAATGATAATGACAATTTGATTTGGAGGGAGTGGGGTTGGGTACGTGTAGATGAGCCCTATGACCCCAAAGTCTGCCATGACTGGGCCTCAGGTCAAAGAAGTTTGAGAAAGGCTGGTCTACATAACCTGCATCAGATTGAGGTTTGCAGTGATGCGCCTGAAGGCACGGGTTGAGGACCCAGTCAGTTACGTCATAATGAACCACAGTGCTTTAAATGGGAGCCCCCAGTATCAGTCATCAAAGGCATCAAAATCTGCCACAAACACTTACAACACACATCACTCATAAACACACACACACGGACAGAACCACCACTGTTCAAGAGACCATTTTGGGGCTAAATGTGCTTTTTCTCATTTGGTTGTTTTCTGTTTGTTTAGAGCAGAATGAGCCACTGCTGTTCAAAGGGCCAATTTGGGTGAAATTATTATTAGAATTTATGTTATTATTATTATTTATTATTATTTACTATAGGGTTCTAGAATAAATAAAACAGTGGGTGTGTTCGAAACGGGTAAAGTTGCTGCCTTTTAAGATATCTAACTGGGGAGCAAGGCAGCAAGTGCGGTTCGAAACCGAAAAAACAAATTCTGCTGCCTTTTAAGATATCTTAGAATTCCCAAATAACCATTTTTGAAGGCAGCATCGATGCACACTTCATGCTGCCTCCTACCCATAATCCCTTGCGGCAACGTCTGAAACAGCTGTGAAAGGTAAACAAACATGCCGGATGACATCGGTAATGGCTGCTGAATCTGTTTAAAATGTCATTTGTGTGATCTTATTTTGCTTAGATTTGCAGATTACAGATTAGAAATAAACAATTTACTATCTGATTATGCCATTGTTGTAACCATTAATAGCGTCTGGTCTGATATATCTGCCGGCCGTAAAACTAATTTATACCGTTAGCCTGCTAGCTTACGTAAGCTAATTTAGTTTAACGTCAGGCCTTTGCTAACGTCATACCGTAGTGTTAACCAAAGATTCTAGAGTGCTACGCTCATTTTTAAAAGATGCATTTAATCCAAAGTCATGTCTAGTGAGACAGCGCTCTATGTAGGGAGGGAGGCAGTAGGCAGCTGTCTCCCGTTTGGAACACACCCAGTGTGTTTGAAATAAAGGAATTTGTGCTCTCTCATGAAGCTGGGTCGATGGGACATGGGGAGGGTGGGTCTGTTGATCGGGGGGAGGTGGCGTGGCGCCACGAGTAGTTCAAGCAGACGTAGGACTTTCATGTACTTCGATCAGAGGAAGGGGGCGTGGCATTGGCACAGTCCCTGAGAAACAAAGTCTCACTCCTAGCAAACTTCAAAACTTGAGAACCCTGTTTATTCAGAATGGAATGGATCGCAAATGAATCCGAATGAAGAAACGTAAGCCACTTACAATGTAAAATTATGTCCCTGCAGCAAAACTCAACGCATTTCTTTGTGAGGGCTTGCCTCGCTCTCAGGTGTATGCTTGGAGAAGTGACAAAAGAGGACATTGAAGGCTGGCTATCATTATTTCTGCCATGGCAAGCCTGCTTCATGTTCATCTTAAAGTCTTTTTGCCGTCATAGGTGAACATCGTGCGCACTTAATGCACGCAACAAAGCATACCTGACAAATGCATACCTCCGACTTTTCTCCAAACTTGCTCCAAGTTATTTCTCCTGTTTTCATTTTTTTCTTTACAAGCTTCACATTGCACTTAAGCTACACAATACAGCACAGCAGGCCCGGTGGGATGCGTGAGCTACACAATACAGCACAGCAGGCCCGGTGGGATGCGTGAGCTACACAATACAGCACAGCAGGCCCGGTGTGATGCGTGAGCTACACAATACAGCACAGCAGGCCCGGTGTGATGCGTGAGCTACACAATACAGCACAGCAGGCCCGGTGGGATGCGTGACAATACAGCACAGCAGGCCCGGTGTGATGCGTGAGCTACACAATACAGCACAGCAGGCCCGGTGGGATGCGTGAGCTACACAATACAGCACAGCAGGCCCGGTGGGATGCGTGAGCTACACAATACAGCACAGCAGGCCCGGTGGGATGCGTGCGAGTGGAGAAGCTGCGCATGACATTACAGGACATGTGTTGCGCAGATGACATTACAAATGACATTTTGTAACTCTGAGCCTAACTTGTATAACTTTGTATACACTTGTTACTTAGGCCTACTTTGTTAAATATATAATATTTCTGAGTCTGACTATGGCATAGCTTTAGCTCCCCACCCAAGTAGGCTAATGATTTAAAAAAAAAAAAAAAAATGCTTGATCAAGGACCCGGCCCGGCCCAAGGATAGTGGCTGGAAATATCGGCCTGACCCAGTCAAGTTCGGGCTCGGGCAGAGAATCTAAACTCTATGGAGGAGAGGTTTCAAAAATGCAACTTCAAGGCTTTCTTGAGAGGAATACAGCTCCCCTGCATGAGGATGTTGCAGTTGGCCTTTTAAAGTTTGAACAAAAACTTTGTGCACATTTCAGTCGGGTGGAGCTTAGAGGTAGAAGGGGAAGGAAAGTTGCTGTTCTTCTATCTCCAGACATAGTAGGCAAGGCAAGGCAAGGCAATTTATTTATATAGCGCATTTCATACCCCAGGTAGACACAATGTGCTTTACATAGCTCGGGCATTACCTCAAATAAAAGTAAGCAGGTATAAAACATATCACAAATATATCACAGTAGTGAAATAAGTAAAAACAATAAAAACAATAAAATAGTAGAATAAGTAAAAATAATAAAATTAGTAAAAACAATAAAAGCAATACAAATAAATTAAAAACAGGAAAAAGCCATAGAGAAGAGGGTGGTCTTCAATTGGGTTTTAAAAGTGGCAATAGTTGGAGCAGTCTTAATATGCTCAGGGAGTTTGTTCCATATCTGGACTGCATGGTAGCTGAAAGCAGCTTCACCCTGTTTGGTGCGAGTAGAAGGTATGCATAATACCTGGCTGTTCTGTGATCTAAGAGGTCTGTGGGGGATGTAAAATTTAAACATGTCTGATATATATGTTGGCCCCATCCCATGCAGTGCTTTAAAAACCAGTAGCAGTACTTTAAAATCTATCCTAAAAGAAACTGGTAGCCAATGCAGGGACTTAAGTATGGGGGTGATATGTTCTCTTCTGCTTGTCTTTGTTAGGACTCGTGCTGCAGCGTTTTGAACTAATTGAAGCTGTCTAATTGTCTTTTTTGGAAGTCCTGTGAAGAGCCCGTTGCAATAGTCCAGCCGGCTTGAGATAAAAGCATGGACAAGCTTTTCCAGGTCAGACTGGGACATAAGGTCTCTCAGCTTGGCAATGTTTTTCAGGTGTTAAAATTATGTCTTGGTTACAGCTCTCATGTGATAATCAAAGTTGAGGTCACTATCAATTATGACTCCAAGGTTTCTGACTTTAGTCTTAACTTCAAGCCCTTTTGCTCTAAAAAGTGTAGTCATTTTGTGTCTTTCATCCTTCCTCCCAAATAAAATTACTTCGGTCTTCTCTTTGTTCAATTGCAAATAGTTTAGTGACATCCACCTATTTATTTGGTCAAGGCAGTCACATAGTGAGCCAAGGGGATCCGTATCAGTGGGTGACAGGGCTAAATAAAGTTGCGTGTCATCTGCGTAGCTGTGATACGAAACCTGAGTGTTTTTAATAATCTGACCCAGTGGGAGCATGTAGAGATTAAAAAGAAGTGGCCCCATGATTGACCCTTGGGGGACACCTGACGCCAAGGGTGCTGGAGATGAGGTAATTACCAAGGGCAACAAAGAAAGTTCTCTCCTGCAGATAGGACTTCAGCCAGTTGATCACTCCGCCTGATAGTCCAACCCAGTGTTCCAGCCGGTGTAGGAGTATGCTATGGTCAATTGCATCAAAGGCTGCACTGAGGTCCAGTAATACAAGCACTGAAGTTTTGCCAGAGTCTGTGTTGAGACGTATGTCATTTAGCACCTTTATAAGAGCAGTTTCTGTACTATGATTGGGCCGGAAGCCTGACTGAAACGGATCAAGGCAGCAATTTTCTGTTAAAAAATCGTTTAGTTGATTGAAAACCACTTTCTCAATAAGTTTCCCAATAAAGGGCTAGTTGGATACGGGTCGGTAGTTATTTAATACTGATGGGTCTAGGCTTTTCTTTTTGAGCAGGGGCTTTACAACAGCCATTTTCAGGGATTCAGGGAAGATTCCTGACTGTAGTGACCAGTTCACAATTTGGAGTACACTGTCAGATAGTAGATGAAAAATATTTTTGAAAAAGTTTGTAGGGATTGTGTCAAGACTGCAGGTGAAGGAGTTTAGGCTTTTTAATTTTTTTTCTAGTGTATAAGTGTCTATCAGACTGAACTCTGACATGAGGGGTTTGTTATCTCTTGGGATGGCTAGTTCAGGACAATGAGCAGACTGTAATTGAGATCCAATGTTTGATGAAAATTTACCCTAACATTTTTGTTTACATTGAAACAAAGTTTTGAATATTGTGGCTAAGCCTCCCCCTTTTTTGATTCTCTAGAAGAGGACAGAGAATCATAGTTAGGAGAAGCGGATTCAATAAGGGTGGCAACACTATTTGCTTCATTTAACCATGTTTCAGTTAATAGTAGAAAATCAAGATCATGTGTGGAGATGAGATCATTTATCAAAAATGACTTGTTTACAAGTGATCTAACATTCAGAAGTGCTAGCTTCACAGTGCGAGCCGGGGCCGGTTCTTGTGAGTTCTTTTGCAGTTGAAGTGATGTGGGGAGCAGGTTTGAGGGATTTACTTTGCGAACTGTGCGCATTATAGTCCTTCTGTGCCCGATCATCACTGGGATGTTTGACAATAAGGGAACGTGTCTCTGAGCGAAACTGTAGGGGGAGCTAGCGGCCTTATCAACCGGAATGCCAACCCGGGGGGATGGGTCAGGTTCCGGTGCGCTGGGAGCAGGTAGGCCTAGTCAATCACACACGCGTGACGCATCGTGTGTTGAAAGTACAGTCTGTAAAATATTAGCTACGAGCTTTCGGGAACCTACAGAGTTTAGGTGGACGCCATCGCCCTTATAGAGCACAGCTTGATTCCAGAGCAGATCAAAGTTGTCAATAAAGTGCAGAGTGTGTGTGCTTTGGAGGCTGACAGGAGCCACGTGTGCAGGTTAAGGATCCTACTGAAGCGCCAGTCACCACAGCCCAGTGTTGGCGTAGGTCCCGAAATAAAAACTGTCTTTCCACTTTGCTTCAGAAAGTCAAAAAGGACCTTAAAATCCCTTTTCACGAACTCCGATGGATTAATAGCGCAGTCAATAGTTCCTACATGAACAATAATTCTGATGATGGAGGTCGGGAGCGAAGGGAGTAGCTCAGTTAATTTTTCAAGCACGATAAGGACGGTGGCGCCAGGAAGGCAGATATTAATTGCATTAGAAAAACGGGCAGCTTTAATTATGGAATCCCCTATTATTAGAGTTGTTGGGGAAAGCAAAGGGGGGATGGGGGTAGGCCTAAGTGGAGGGGCATCGGAGGCAGGCCGACTCGGCTCCGTGACTGTTTGCCTCGCCTGCTGAGCAGCTGAGACTGTGGGGATCGGATGGTGTTGGCTGGGAGGATAATCCTCAGCGAGGGCCCCACACCGGAGAGTTGATCTCGATTGAGGAGGACCCCGGCTGGGGTCTCTGGCTGGCTGGCTGGTGATATATTCAGCGGCATCTGGGGCAGAAAGATAGTAGGTGCATTAAAGGCACACTATGCAGGTTTTTTAGCTTCATCTAACAGCTTCAGAGTCATTGGAATGGTTATATGACTTTTTTGGGTTGAATGGTGGCAGTCTCGCTTCCCCCTAGTAGTCAGGGAGCCAAAACTGATATTAAAACTCTGTCGGACACTTTTTGGTACAAGCATACAACCTATCCAGTATTAATATTTAACCCCTTAACATGTGTTCTAGCCAGGTTGTCAGCTTAGAAAATGTTTTTTTGTCCATTTTAACACTATATTCTTATAAGTGGTAAAAGCGGATTTTTTTCCCAAAGTGCTAAAATTTTCTTCCATGTTACCTACTGTAATTTTGGGCAAATGTGCAATATAATCCAATTTATGTGCAAGCATGATCATTAAGGTGGTTGTCAAGCTGATTTTTTGTGTGTGTGTGTGTATGACTTTAAGCAATTTCAGGCCAATTTGTTGGTTTCCTGCTCAACATGACATACCAACACTAAATGTTGAATATCTCCACAACCACAAGGACCATATACATATAAATGGTATCAAATGAAAGCCAACACTCATGGGCTGTCTGCAGAAGTGTCAGAATGAACATGTATTGTACAGTCTAAGAGAACAGAACTAGAACATGGAAAAAAAAAAAAACAATCTTCACCTAAAAAGAACCCATTTTCAAAGTGAATATCAGCTTGGAAACATAACATAGTATCCCAAAACCTCTATCAATCAGTACCCCTATCTATGGGAATGAGTCAAGCCAAGTTTAAAGCTTGTAGGGAGAGACAGTGCAATGCTGCACAAGTTATAATTCTTTAATGTCAAGGCAGCAATGTAGAACTGTAGATGGTGGTCTATGGTGCTATTTGACTTCATTAATGTACCAGGTTGTAACACAAATTATATTTAATTGACATATCACTATAGTTATTAATTCCATCCTAACATAACTGTTCTCTCACTTGTTTAGGGTAAGGGGTTAGTAACTAGTTAGTAGTAATAACTAGTCTTGCTGATCCTAGCACTTTCCACCTGACTAGAACTGACTCTCGATTGTTTAAAAAACAGCACTCACTGATGCACTTATTCTTATTGTACTAGAGCTTTTTAAAATGGTCCTATAAGTGTTGAGAGAATTGCTTTATAAAGCTTAAACTGTTAACCATGTTGTTAGTTGCTTTTGTTAAAATGCGTCAGCCTAATGTAATGTAATAACTAATAGTATGGCAAATGTATGTTTTTCCCTTTCTAAGCAGTGACACTCAGGAAGGCAGCCAACAGAAGGCACCCAGGGACCATGTCCATGTGCTCAACTGAGTCCTGGTCAGGGACACAAAAGAAGAGTTTACCGTTTTGAGAATGAATACCTTCCCGATACAAAACATGCATGCAGTGGGTGCCCGAGAGACGGAGCACCCACGGTATCGGCGCCTATGACAAGCGTATCTCGCGGTTGCATCCATTACAAACAAACATGCAATGTGAACGTCTGGGATTGGGGAGAGCACTAAATGCTCTTCAAGTCAAGCCTTTAAATGAAAAAGACTCTTTAATAATCAAAAAAATAAAAATAAACGCTAATGAAGTAAACTTGTGACCATCAAAAATAGTTTATCGCCTGTAACTCCGTGATAACAGGACGTAACAGGAAGGCATTTGGCTGAGCAACGGAGGTTAATACTGTATGCTCTATATTTTGTCCAAATGATGTCTGTCTATCATCGTTGCACTCGGAGAAAACCAAAATGTTTAATTTGTCCTGCATTTCTTCAGCGTCGTTGCAGCGTCATTGGAAAAATACAAATTAAAGTCGCGTGATCCCGCGCGCGGACAGCGAGTGAAGCCGGCCAAGTCGAAGCACTGCCCACTGTATATAGTCTGACGAGCCAGACCCACATTAAAATGTAGGGTCTGGGCACTCACCATTCGCAGTGCTCAGTTCGAGGGGCGGGATAATCGGTTGTCTTTCAAATTCCCTCTGCACGCAATAGGACAGCACTGAGTCCCATGCGTTTTCTCACTAGCAGAGCTAGTTGGCTAGTTCAAACTTTTGCCAACTTAAAAAAAGCTTAACTCGTGTCACACTGTTCGCCAACAGCAAGATCCATCTTCTTTGTTTTCACGTAGCAGGGAATTCAAGCCAAACCGCTGCAACTCTGCCATCAATCATTATGTTAAGCCCGCCTAACGATTTGATTGGCCTGATAGAATTTAAATTTTCCAGCTCACAAGCCAACGGAGAGCCCTACTAGGGTGCGTCTAGATTTCTAGGCTCTCAACTATATTGTTTCAGATTATTTGGCATGATATTGTTTTTCCTGTTTTGTAGATTAGATTTATATTATGCCCTTGGATCACTGATTGATAGAGGTTTTGGGATACTATGCTATGTTTCCAAGCTGATATTCACTTTGAAAACTGGTTCTCTTTAGGCAGAGATTGTTTTTTCATGTTCTAGTTCTGTTGTCTCTTACACTAATAAGATGTCAATTCTGACACTTCTATAAATGTCATATTTAAACACTTCAATTCTGATGTCAATTCTGACACTTCTGCAGACAGCCCATGAGTGTTACCTTTCATTTGATACCTTTTTTATGTATATGGTCCTTGTGGTTGTGGAGATATTCAACATTTATTACTGGCATGTCGTGTTGAGCAGGAAATTAAAAAAGTGGCCTGAAATTGCTTGTACAAGTCACACAAAAAAAAAATTCAGCTTGACAACCACCCTAATTTCTTACCTATGGGTGTCTTCTACCTAAAAAAATAGGGTGACAGCTTGTACCAAAACATGTCCGCAAAAGTCTTAACGGAAGCCCTTTTCAGAATTGGCCCCCTGACTATAGCGCCTGTGAGCGGAAAAACCACCTTTGCAACTGTGAGCCGGTTGCAGGAAGTGTCAGGAAGTATAACGAGTGTAACAAATTGCTTTACTGCATTCAAATACACATACATGCCAGGCACCGGCTAGAAAAAGGTAGCGATGGAGTTTCTCAGACATTTGTCATAACAGAGCCAGCGAAAAAGAAGCAAAAACCGAGAAAACAGTAAGGAAATTGTCAATACTGCATAGTTTACCTTTAACACAGCTTATAAGTAGAAGACATGAGTGTGGAGTCCCCGATGATAATACAATTCTATTTGTGAGACCCAACTGTTTCACTCCTTACAGAGGGCAAGACTGCCTGAGGTACTATGCACAAAACCCTGAACTCCTCAGGTCTACACAGCTGTGGAAACACATTGCGACATTGTCACAGGTCCTTCATCTGAAAAATCACAAGTTGGAACAAATTGCTCACTTCCTGGGCCATGACATTCGTGTTCATAGAGAATATTACAGGCTTTCAGAGGCGACAACCCAGCTGGCCAAGATATTGAAACTACTTCTTGCCATGGAGAAAGGTTCTCTCACAAACCTTCATGGCAAAAAACTTGAAGAAATTGAAATAGAAGGTATTGCTATTTTTTTTGGTAAATTCTAATATTTCTACAATTGTAAGTGAAGTTTTCACATTTTCCTTAAAGGTCTCATCTCATCGTTTTTTCATTAATTTTGCCATGGTCTCTAGTATTAATGAATGCCCTGTGCACCGGTTTTGGTGAAAAAAATGCTCTACTGCGTCTATTTCATGCTGTTCTAGTTTGGTGGGGAAGGTGGGAGGGGAGAAACGACAGGATTTGCCTCTTGCTCATGAATATTCATGACATGTTAATGACCTCGCTTCTGATTGGCCAACAGTACTGTGACGTTCCCTCCAGTGCGTCCTCATCCGATTCTGCCTGTGCTATGCTCCATATTCAACTTTACAGTGCTAAAACCTGGCTAAAACTCAAGTCAAAACTGTTGCACAAAATGTCTTCGGAGATACAACTTCATGTGTTTGATCCTGGTATCCGAGTAGGAAGAAGAACCGCTTCCTGATCGTTTGTCGGTGAACGTTGGTTTAATAGAATGGTAACAATTGCATGTCAGCTTAAAACCTCCTAAAAGAGGTAAACGTTTGTGGCAATCGTCATCTTGCATTCAAGTAATAAACAGTTGGAAACGTTTTAAAATAAAGACCTATTTCTTAACACAGTCAAAAGTCTTTGCAATCTTCCTAGTAGATATTTTACTTCACAACACAGGTTATAAGCACCCTAAATGCAGTTCAGCCACTGACCTAGCCTGCTAATTGTATACTATCGGAATAGATAGTTATGGTTTGAATTCCATGATACTATCATTGAAAGACGACTTGGTTATAGCTCAATATATATATATAGATCTAAATGCAAACACACTTACCTACTCCTAGCTATATTCCGCTGGAATTGCACCAGAATGCCTACAGAAGCAGAGAACGTGTGCTGCAAGACTTCTCCAGTAATGAGTATTTAACTATGGCTTTGATAGCCTACATTGGCAGAGGTTAGCCTACTCAAGTTGTTTTCTGTCACATATGACCCTTAGGAAAAAGTAGTATAGGAATCGTATAGTATAAGACTACTATAGAAAAACTATAGCAGTTATAGGATATTATAGAGTTATTAGTAGTACTTCTACAGTATGTCCCAAAATACGTATTCCTATAAGATTACTATAATATTTTGTCCCAAAATACTATAAGATTCCTATACTACTTTTTCATAAGGGGATTGCTCATGTGGTTAGAAAAATGGGCAACACCAGTACCCCTGTTGTCTGTATGACCCTGTACCCAGGATTAGAACCAGTCTGCCTTAACATAATGTACTCCCTTCAAAATGCACTAAACATTCGACTATGACGACTATGGCCCCCTGTGAGACAGAAGATATGAAAGGTAAGATAAACCTTTAGCCTAAAAGGGACAAAAACTGATGCAACTCCTAAAACTAATATACAAAACAGGTCAATTTTCAATAAATAGCTTTATTATATTTACATACAGCAGTGGTACTCAAAGTGTGGTCCGCAAGCTCTCTCAAGTGTTCCACAAGTAGATGTGGTAAAATATAATAGATGAGTTGTTTGCAATATTGAGCCAACTTGTATGTACAGTAAATCCAAACCGTTCTGCAACACTCATGTAACCTACAGTATGCCAGTTTAAATCATATAAGCATGGTGCAAAGACAATAAGCAAGGTGGTTTAGTGAGAAGGCCTATTCTGTTGAAGTAGGTCTACTGTTTTTTTTTTTTTTGCTAGGTGGTCAGTGATCTTTTTTTTTTTGTTTAAATTATTATTGTTTAAGTGGTCCTTGGTCTAAAAAAGTTTGAGAAACACTGACAAATAGTAATATTGCAGTCTATTAAAATAATGCAAACACAAAACAAGAACATCCAAACTATGCACAGAATGAACAATGTCCTCTTTTTGCCAGACGATGCAGACATCTGGCCTACAGATCCTTTGTAAGATGGTGCTGGGATTATTTAGGGAAAAAGGTCTGAGTTGTTGTTTCGGCTTGTGTTGTCCTGGGTATCCGAAGGGACAACACACAAAATACATTCATTGGCTGTGATGATTCTATTACATTGCTCTTTGATTGCGCTGGGCCATAGGTGGAGCCATCAGGTGTTATTGTGGAGATGTCACTTTCATCCTCCTCCTCCTCTTCATCAACCCGAGGTCTTCTAGCTGGCCTTGGATGAACATGCTTGATGGGAGTAGAGGTAGCAGGCCCCCATGTCCATGGTGTATCCGAAGTGCTTGTATCAATACTCATACTTTTCATGAAGTATTCTGTTTGGGTACCTAAAGTAAATAAATGTGTATTACTGTCAAGTTACAAGATACTAATAGTACACAGGACATTCACTATCTCACACAAAACTGTACTGGCACAATGGAAACAAAAATATTTTAGTGACTGTGGTAAGGTGTATGATGTACTAAGTAGCACACCCACAAGAAGACATTCAGTAATATCAATTATATCTGCAATTCATGGGTTTCATCAGGTCCATTTACACAGGTGTATTAATCAAGCACCATGCAGTCTGCATTCATAATCGAGGTACTTGATTTTATACACCTGTGGAAAGTGACCTGATGAAACCCATGAATTGACTTTCCCAAACATTGATGAGCACATAAGAACCTGTATTAGCCTACTAGAAAAAGACTTCTAGAAACTAGCACAACAATAAAAGTTAGATCACAAACCTTTGCTTCTAACGTGATGACCTAATGTAGGCTAGAAAGCTGTGTAGCCCAACATGAGGATGTGCTCTGGAAGACATACAAAACACTAAGTAAACAGCAAGTAATCAAACAAAACATCATTGTAGGCCTACAAAGGCCAATGTAATAATGGCAAGAAGACATAAATTAGACTGAAGTGTAATACCTGGGCTCTGATAGCAACTTAGCCTAGTGCACGGGTATTGTGTTTTTTGATTTTCCCTGTTTAGACTAAAACAATACCAGTCCTTAGTTGAGCATAAGATATTGTTGCCAATATTATTATTTGTGGTTTAACGCTTAGGTTAGAAGATTATAGGTTCAACAAGCTAAATCTCTGGGTAGTGTGGTCATACAGTTTCTTATGAGTGTAGCTACACCAGGCACGTAACTGAAGCATTCCGTTCGCGTTGCGTCTTCTGCAACAATTAGCTTCCAATAGGCCTAATCAATGAAAGTAGCTACACCTGGCGTGTGGCCTGTAGGCTACGTTCAAAAAAATAGACCATCCCTCTAATAGATTTTACCAGAGCCCTTCCTATTAAACATTCTCTGATTTTACACGTCGCGAACAGAACACTTCAGTTACGTGCCTGGTGTAGCTTCCTGTAATATAGGCTAGCCTAAGCCTAGCTTGTACCCTTTTCATGCATGCTAACGTGAAGAATATGAACATGCTATTTTGTAACAGTCGTTAGGTGGAAAAGTTTGTTTGTACTTACAGCTTGTGAGCTGGTGGTCGATCGTCGTGACGTAGGCTACAGGTCCAGATTTTCAGAACATCGATGCAAAACCACTTTCTAACTGTAGGCAGGCACAGTGAGTGTGGTCGAAATGATTGGAACACAGAACTAATGTTGCACTATACTTCGGTGGTGGTGTTCCAACGATAAATTCCAACCATTTCTTCCTCAACTCTTCTTTCTAAGGCAAGACATGCAACATTGATGTGTCATTGCCACAAATAACACAGGCACGAATTTGCTCCGCTATGTTAACAACTTGCTGTTAGCTCCTACTAGCTGCAGAGAGACAATCTCCTGGCCAAAATCTTTCTGTCTTCCTGTGGGCGGTCACAAGCCAAGGTGGGCGAGGCCATGAATAATTGTTTTCCCTGCGGCGTCACAGGGAAGGGCTTTTTCTGATTCGCTTGTTTTTCCGTGTATTTTTTTTCATTGGCTAATGCGGGCAATGGGGGTAGAAGATCATTTTCACATGCAGCATGCATATGCAACTTGGAGCGAGCTATAGTATTTCGAAAGGAACAAGTATTAAACGGTTTCTCGGTAAATGAGACCTTTAACTTATTGATAAGAAACTTTACCACTTAAAGGGACACCAGGCAAGCCTGATGTTTTTTCTCTACGGAACTCCCTTTCGCTCGGTCTGAAGCTCTTTCGGGATATTCTTCCTACAGGCAGTAGGGGCGGGCGAAAGAGTCTTCATTCGCCCTGTAATGAGTCATTTAATTATATACCGAATTGCGAAGATGAGTAATTAACACGAAAACGTTGCCTTGTGTCCCTTTAAAACAAATCTGAGAAATTGTATTATTTATTTTGTGTCAGGTCTATCACTTGAACATTTGCACTGTTAAACATATGAGATGCTCAAAAATGTATATTTCTTTTAAATAAGCATATATATATATAATATAGGCCAATGTTTTTTTCCCTGCAACACACTATGACTTCAACAACATTGGTATGAATAATTCCTGCACCAACCACCTAGGCCTACCTAAGAACATATATTAACTCACACAAGTGAAGTCAGTTTATTTATGCAGCAGATTTTATTTGCTGATGTCTTAACGCACCTGCCCCAGTGGAGTCACACTGTAAAAAGTTTAACGTAAAATGTACAGCAACTTGCTGGCAGCAAATAACCAGCAAGTTGCTGTATTTCACTCTACAGTACACCTACTGTATATGAAATCACAGTACCTATGCCTGATACTGTAAATGCAAACTACAGTAGTACTACCAGTGCTGTAATGTATACAGTATTGAATTGTCTACCGTATTTTTAATCACAGTACTTATGGATCATACTGTAACTTAGTACAGTAGTAATACCAGTGCTGTAATATTATATACAGTAATTTTGGGAAATTCATATCCTGCTTTATCTACAGCCAGGATAAATTTGACTAGGCCTAGGTATGGTTTAGGCTACACAAACTTGCATAAATAACCATTGACAACTTATCAGTTTGAAAAGCAAGTATATTTATTCACTTTTTTCCGTTTAGAAATTTTTGTGTGCTGCATCCTAACGTTAGACCAACGGTTGCAGTCAGCCTGATCCACCACCAGTAGCAGAGTGAAGCAGCACCTAGCAGAAATAGAAGAAAAAAAGATAAACAGTGTTAGATAACAATTTCAACTGAAACTGAAGGCTACTTACAAGTGAAACTTTAGAATAATCATTTATATATATACTGTATGTTTTTTGAGTTTACTGTCAAAATGCCAGGCTGAAGATGGTGTTAGCATAACTCAGTTTCGCAAGGTATATTTAGCTGCTAACGTTAGCCAGCTGGGTGAGCTCATTGATGATGTTTGCTTGCAGCAACACATAGATATATGTACTGATTACGATGAGTTAACGTTACATAAGTTAGCTGGTAGCAGCTAAACCTCCACGTTAACGTTAACCAGCAGCACATCATCTTCAGCCTAACATTGTGACAGTAACATACTAGGCCTAGCACTACTAGCGAATGTTTTATATAAATTATATGAATATAATAAACTGTAACTTACTGAGACCTAAGGTAGGCCTAATATAAATGAGACTGCCAAAACGTTAACGTAACATAAAACATTAACGTTAATGCCACCTTCACAGCAACAGCAACTATGATATCGATAGCTAGCCTAGCGTTACTTACTTATCGTAACGATAATTCTAAAACAACGATGTTTTTTAACACTTCAAAATAACATTTACTAAATGAACCTTACATTTTTCAGTAGCCATAGTTGTGTAGATTTGAACAAAATCTGGTTTGGTTCTTAACGGGAGCATTTACTGTCTGAAATATCCGATTTTGTTTACCACGCTCGGTGATATAGTGCTGGCCTGATGGGTCGCCTATTTACACCGTTTCAACGGCACATGGACGGTTAGCTCTAGACCGAGAATTCTCGTCGTGAAATTAAAATTCCACTGGAGCTCCAAGCGGTTGTGTACACGCAGCCTTACAACACTGTTTACAGCTCCTCGAGTCACGGTAAAATGTCATTTTTGGTACATAGCTAATTTAGATACACCTATGTTGTGTGTGGTTGCGTTTCTATAGGAGTCCGCTGTCTTGGTTTGTATAGAAATGGATATTAAGTGACACATACACGCAAGACGGTGGAAATACGGGACCGGTGGAAATAGGGGGAGTTACGATAGTTGATCCAACAAGCATGGATGAGTTTCTAAGTTAGACAGTACAACGTACATAGACTGTACACATGCCCGAATTTAATGTAGTACAATTTCACAATGAAACATTAACGTTACATAAATAAATGCTTGCTTACCATTAAGGTGGAGCTGCGAACTTGACAGAGTGCTGAACACCGTTGGTCTGACTGACTGAACTGTTGCTCAAAAATGATCGCCCGCCGCCGGACAGTTCAAACGTCGTCGCGCGGTGCACGTTTCAATCACCACGTCAAAATTTCCCAGTAAACCATAAATCCATGACTTTTCAATATCTTTTCAAAATGATGATTTGGATGGAAAATCAACATAATATCAATGTCACCTTGCTATCTGGGAGCTTAACTTTGTATTTATGTGCAAAAAGAAAACAGAAAACCCCAACTGATTTTCCGCCATGTTTTTTCAAAATTTTCAAAAAGCTGACAAGTGAGGGAGGAGTCAGATTTATTACTGTGTTATGATTCGCAGCAAATTTTTATTACTGTAGTTTGACCATTTTTGACCATAATTCATAGCGAAACTACAGCAACATGCTGTATTCACAAATACAGTACACATTTTTCTCAAAAACAGATCTTGTTACAGTGCACCAGTAGGAAGATCGGTGACATTACATAAACACATGTAATGTCACTCATCTCTCTGCAGGTGACTCCACTGAGGCATATACGTTAAGACGCTCTTAGCCAGTAACGAGAACTCTGGAGCACTCGTAGATCTACGAGTGTTTTCACAACGCTCTTAAGCAGTGTTGTATAAAGTACAAGAAAGCAATACTTGAGTAAAAGTACAAGTACCATACTAGAAAAAGACTTTGGTAGAAGTGAAAGTTACCTTTTAGAATATTACTTAAGTATCAAAAGTAAATTTCTGATATTTAATGTACTTGTAAAAGTAAAAAGTTTTTTTTTTTTTTTTTTTTAAAAAGCAGGCGGTTAGAACTTTTATTGTGAATAAAACTTTATTTCACTTTAGTGAACTTTATTTCACTTTTGTATGAACTTCAGGTGAAAAAGACCTTAAAATAACTTAGTTCTTCAACAACAAAAAAAAGACCTGCTGGTAAGGAGAACATTGGTCATTAGCATTTCTATGGCTTACTCCCCAGGCCACCAGTCATTAGTTGAAACTGTATAGGTGTCTGTTAATTTTCAAAAGAAGCTGATTCTCAAAGTTGACAGAATTCAGTCTTACTGTTCTTGGAGTGAAGACCAGTCCTGCGATGCTAAATAGCCTTTCACAGGCCGCTGAGGCAGGTAGCGGAGTGTTCAGCTTCACAGAAAGCTTGCACACTGATGGGAAGGACTTCAGCAAGTCCATGTGATCTGCTGAACAGGCCAAGTAACCATCCAGCTGTTTGACGCCATCTTGCATTTGAGACAACTGCAGGGCAGAGAAAGAGTCATCTTCATCAGATGAAGCGGACCTGCTGGCATCGCCTATCTGCAGTGAGGGCTCTTCCAGATGCTGCCTGATGTAGTCAGTTCCTGAAATAGTCTGGATAAAAATATAAATTATACAACTAATGCAACTGTCTAATCTGCCATGACTCCAACACAAACGTTTAATTTAAGGTTTGTTATTTTAGTTTCATGTACTATCCATGCACCTATAATTCAAGGTTTCTTTATTAGTACCGAAGGTAAATTTGTTGTGCAGCAATCAGATTCTTGATTTGTGAATTGCCAGTATGACAAATTGTGAAAATACACCTAATTGTTCACTATCCCCATGATATCTTACCCATTTTGATTGTGGCTTCATCCTTTGTCCACATCGTTCGGAATTTCGGAAGCAGAATCGCAGCAGCGATCAACTCTGGTTCTCCTGACATGTGGCCAAAACGGTTCATGATTCCCACCTGCAAGGCAGGTTATTTATAGCACATTTCAGCAACAAGGCAATTCAAAATGTACTTTACATAAAACATTTAAGCATTGAGACAAAGTGCCAAAGCAACTTACATATATTTAATTAATAATTGAAGACTTAACACAATAGAAAATAAATACAATAAATGGAAGCGTTAGCTTTAAATTCTGTCAGGAAGACTCAATGCATGCGTCACTCATTCATTCATTACTTCCGACCAATCACCAGTCTGCATCAGCCTTTATAATCACTTTACTTTGCACCTGCCTGTTGCTTTCAGGTGCCGATTTTCGATGTTCCGTATCCATACATGGGTAGCTAGTCATTCACTTCGCCACAACTTTTAACATGTGATGCAGTCACAGACCAGTAGCTTACCTTACGTCCGCTTCAACTGAGTTGAACCAGAGAATGATCACCAAAGTCTTGGGGGTTCCACAAATTGCATTTCATGGTCTATTATTGCTGTTCTTCTTATAATTATTATTCTTCTTCCGACCAAATTTGACGTTCAAAGGCTCTAAAACCACTGAACCGTTTGACGTCATTCAAACACTCCTACAAAGGTCTTGTAACGGACAATTGTACAATGTCTTTTTACATTTGTGAACTTTATACTTTTTGAGATATTTACGATAAAAGAGCAAGAAATTCTCATAGAGTTAACATTGACCGCCGTGGCGGCAACTTTTAGCATTATGACGTGACCTCCAGCTGAAAGCAATCAACAGTAGCAGAGCTACCTGGAGCTGTGAATCTGCTGAACGTCTTCGGCTGCTGTGCCGTGGTCACTTTATTTGCTCGTGAAACTCTCATTCAGAGGCACATTTCTCTAATTACAGACAAGGTAAGTGTTCCGGTTTTTGGTATTTGAGTCATCAAACATTATGTAACGTTAGCGTTATATATGTATGATTGTATGAAACATATAGGTAATGTTAACGTTTTAACATTAGTGAAATAGGCTAGTGGACGTTAGCACCTTGCTACGTTGATTATGTAAGGAAACCCACTGTTAATCAACGTTAATATGTCGTCAACTTTACAGTGACCGGTTAGCTGTAGGTTTCGATAGATAACGACAATCAAACGTAGGCCTAATGCACTAATGTTACATTTGTTCATTAGGCCTACTAACCAGCAGCGTTTTAACTAGAACGTTAACGTAGACCAGAGAAGTAGGCCTACAGATACTATGGCTCTGATTTTATTCGACATCAGGTCACTTTACACGGGTGTATAGAATCAAGCACCTAGAATAGATTATGAATGCAGACTGGTGCTTGATTATACTGTGTGAAGGAACCTGATGAAACCCATCATGGGTGTCATGAAGGGCATGAATAACGTGACTCATTGTTGATGGTCATAACGTTATAGCTTCCACCGTTCACTTTTTAGTTAAAGCTAACAAATATGCTCCTGTTTTTATTTTTACCAAATTTGTAACGTTGTTCACCGCTTGTTTGTGTATCAAATAGGCCATGGCTACATTTTCATTCTATGCTCCTGATTCTAGTAAACACTATCACGGTATGCTATCATAGTTCGTCTATTGATGGGTTTCATCAGGTCCCTTTCCACAGGTGTATACAATCAAGCACCTAGATTATGAATGCATTTGGTGCTTGATTATACTCCTGTGGAAAGGGACCTTATGAAAGCCATGAATAGGCTACTGTTAGGACAATTGCAGACATTCCTTGTATTGTTTTGGCATAACTGTTAAACTTGTTTGCTTTTGTCTTTTAGGTTCCAGACCAGACCAGTGGTGATGACTAACATTACGTGTGTGCCTGTCTGTGTGCACACCTGTCAACCATACATCTCTGACAATGTTGCTAGAAAAATACCTACTAACATACATTCTTACAAACATGTGACCATATCTCAACATATCTGTGCACATACCATTTAACCATCCGAGATCTACACTGAGACATTCTGAGAACTATATTGTTGTGTGAGGACTATACTAACTATATGGAACTTGTATACTTGACGTGAATCATATTTGTCAACCATTTATACCTTTGAATCATACCGGTGCTGTAACATCTGTGAAACTTAGCTGTGCTGTTAGACCTCTGTTTTTATGCACTGCAAAAACTGCTTATCTAACAAAATCTAACCAAGTGTTATTAATCTTATATCAAGATAAAAAAAAACTAGTTGGTATTGTTTTCAGTATAAAGAGACTTATCTAGCGCTTTTTTGTGAAATCATTTGACTTAATTTAAAAGAAATTTGACTTATTTTAAGACATCTTATCTTGAAAACAAGCAAATTTGTCTGCCAGTGCGTTAAGCAAATTTGTCCTAAAAACAAGCAAATTTGTCTGCCAGTGCGTTGAGCAAATTTGTCTTGATAAGACTCCTTAAAATAAGTTAAAGTCTTCTTAAATTAAGTCAAAATTATCTTTTGAGAGGGCGCTAGGTAAGTCTTTTCATACTAAAAACAATACCAAATAGATTTTTTAATCTTAATATAAGATCAATAACACTTGGTTAGAATTCATTTTTTGCAGTGTGTGCTGTGTGAAAATTAAGATTCTAACCTAAGTTCTGTCTAAAACTGATCATCTGAAGGGCTGACTCTTTTATTCTTCAGTATATCACCATCAAATTTGACCTATTATCATTAACTGAGGCCTCTATCTGTAGCTGTTGCTGCCAGTTCAGAATTCAAACTGATAAATAGATCTGTCTTAGGATAATATGATTGGCATCATCAAGTTCTGTAAGAATGCAAATATAGTAGACATCTTGTTTCTCCCTTATCATTATTGGTTAACTTTAAAATTGGTTTCTACAACTTTGATTTTTTGACTTCAAGCTTGCATTGGTTGTTAAGTGTTCATTAGTGTGTTCTGAGTATCATTCTGCTGTTTCTGCAGTACTGTATTAAAACAAATGTTGATCAATATTGAATTGACCATTTATTTGTACTGACTGTCATATACTCTCAGCTAACATCTAACCAAGTGAGTGGTTTTCAAGAATACTTATAAGAAGTCTATGTAATCTGAATAATCATACTGTAAGTAATGTTATACACAGCAGTTTTACATTTACATGCAATGGTAATTCCCTGGAATTACATTTTCTAGTGTAGCTTAGTAGCTCGTAAACGTCGGAGAGTAGGCTAAGGTAGGCCAAATTGTTGCCACTGTTCGGGTTGTCCGCCCGGTCTTATCAACGGAAGAGACAAGTTCCACGGCTTTTAAGGGTTTTCTCTTTCACCCTATAGTCTCGTGTTAGATCCTAGTTACTTAATGATGTTAATGTGTATCACTGACAATGCAAATATGGTTGCTAAACTTTCTGACGAAAATCGTCAGACTTATCAGGCTACGCTGTTACCATTAACATACGGAACCTCTTTAACCTCAGTTTTCCAGTTTCGACATTCGCGATGGTTCCTTGCCATGATACAGCTTTGCTAGGTCCACATCCTCAGCAAATTGTCTCACTGGTCAGGCTACTGTCGTGTATGGAAGGCCAACAGGGACAAAAGTAGGCTACTCTGCTGCAGAGCACTGGTCTGTTTAGTGACTGCAGTTCAGGAGACGGGATGTTAGTTGCAATGCTGTTGGTTTTGTCTGCAGGGCTGTAGCCTACTAATATCATTAACCCATAATATTTCCGATGCACCTGAAGGCCATAGATTAATCTTATTTTCATTATCTCATGCATGGCTGATCATTATTGTCTGTTACCATCATTGGTTAAATGTGTCTACATCAGTGTTTCCCAAAGTCTGGGTCGCGACCCACGGGTGGGTCGCAGGGGATTTTATTTGGGTCGCCAGCACAATTTATGTTGTGTTATAGGCCTAACTGATACCATTTGATACCAGGAAAGCTAACAGTTTTCTATTAGGATGTAGTTTGTTAACTGCCACAGTCACGGTTTTGTCATAAGAGCTCATGAAACTGGCGCATGGAACTGGGGTACGAACGCATCACAGAGGGGGAGCCAGAGCATGGATATCTACCTCTCAAAATGAAACCGTTCTGTGGGGCGCCTGCCATGTACCTCGCAGTTGCAAACTACAAGGGACATGAATCCGCCTATTTGCACGAACATTAACAGATACCAGCTCCTCAACTTTACTGATTAAAATCTAGTGACTGTGCCGTCAACTAAAGCAGACATCCATAGACCGGACATAAGGCCATTCAATTTGCATGTAGATGTAGTTTCGATTGTAGATGCAATCTTTAAAGTTAATAGCAACTCCTCACATTCTTATTTCTGATTTAAAATGCACAACAGTGCATTATATTAGGCTACAATTTAAATGGACATTTTACACACTATTCCTCTCGTTTTCTACCTCGCTAACTCCAAAGTAAAGGCGCATTCTTCCGGCTATATTGCGCAAAAGCCTCTTGTTCTGATATAACGACTATAGAATATAATATAATACAACAATACAATATAACGACTTTATTTGCGAAGTTATTTGCTGTTTACATTGGAATTGACGTCCACAGTGTTATGGACCCATTTGTCTGCAACGCAACGTAGCCTACAACATTTTTGTTTTTTTAGAAATACAGGAACAGCTTATATGCTGACGAATGACGACTGCGCAACATGCGAGAATTTCCCCAAACTCTCGGATGCGCATTAAAACGTATCTTTTCAGTAGTCATTTCCAACTTTTTTACGCTGATGGTGCTCAAAATGCAACACAACCGTGTTCAAAGCAGGATCTATCTATCTAGATCCTATAGCAATGTATGGTTGGGGAAGGCATAGAAAAGTTGGAGAACCTGTGGCCTAAAACAATATTGGTGGTTGCAGGCAGGGCTCTCAAGTTTTGAAGTTTGCAAGGAGTGAGACTTTGTTTCTCAGGGGGGAGGGGGCGTGGCATTGGCACAGTCGAAGTACATGAAAGTCCCATGTCTGCTTGAACTACTCGTGGCGCCACGCCCCCTCCCCTCGATCTACAGAGACCCACCCTCCCCATGTCCCATAGACCCAGCTTCATGAGAGAGCACAAATTCCATTATTTTAAACACACTGTTTTATTTATTCTAGAACCCTATAGTAAATAATAATAACATAAATTATAACAATAATTTCACCCAAATGGGCCCTTTGAACAGCAGTGGCTCATTCTGCTCTATAAACAAACAGAAAACAACCAAATGAGAAAAAGCACATTTGGCCCTAAAATGGTCTCTTGAACAGTGGTGGTTCTGTCCGTGTGTGTGTGTGTTTATGAGTGATGTTGTGCGTTGTAAGTGATTTTGATGCCTTGATGACTGACACTGGGGGCTCCCATTTAAAGCACTGTGGTTCAATGTCAGCCATTTTCAGTCATGAGGCCATCCTTAAAAATATTCTTGTTTGCAGTAACAGCCAAAAAAATAAAAAAAAAATGGGTCGGTAGGTAGGTCAATATTTTTTTTTTCAAGATTCAAAGTAAAAAAAAAAAGTGCAATTTTGGTCATGGTGATTACGTACGTATGAATTTAAACAAATGTGCATACTGTGACGTAGCTGACTGGGTCCTCAACCCGTGCCTTCTGACGCATTACTGCAAACCTCAATCTGATGCAGGTTATGTAGACCAGCCTTTCTCAAACTTCTTTGACCTGAGGCCCAGTCATGGCAGACTTTGGGGTCATCTACACGTACCCAACTCAATCAAATCAAATTGTCATTATCATTATCACAATCATTATTATGCCTATATTGTTATGCACTTTCACTTAAATGTTTTGTGACATGCACATCAGAGGACTGCTTTACTAATGTAAGATATAATTAGTTTCATTGCTTTTGCATGGTTGCATGATTAGGGCTGGGATAAACGATTATTTTATAAATGATTAATCTAGCGATTATTTTTTCAATGCATCGATTAATCTAACGATTAATTTTTTCAGTCCGATTCGATTTCAATTCGATTATCGATTATCTCCCCATTAATTCACTAATAGCAACTTATACATGTTTATTTACATATCTGAATGAAAAAACATGAATTCTTTAACATTGCAATATATGTTTATTGCTCTTAAGATTCCAAAATAAAAGACTGAAGTGCAAGTAAGTACAAGTGCAAAGTAGGCCTAATGCATTCTTAGTCAGGTAGCATTCAATAAAGTTCAGTAGGCTAGTGTATGTCTAATTGAGTGCCTGTCATTTTAAGACGTTCGTGTGGGAATCCTTGCAATTACCGTAAAACTTCAAATAATAGCCGAGTCCCAAAGAGACGCCTGTCTCTTTTAAACGCCTGGCGTGGCTAAAGTTTTGGGTTAAAGGCCGGTCTCCAGTAGAGGCCTGGTCTTTTTTTAGTTTCGGGTTGTATTTAATCTTCTAAAACCGATGGTAAGCTTGCAACAAAACCAGAAGGGTTTGTAAACGTTATTCTTTTTTATAAATGGCATTGGCGATAAAAAGAAAGAAGTCAGAAAAGGAATTTACCTTAGACTAGGCAATAATATATATATATATATATATAATATTGCATTTAGTCTTGTAAAACCCGTCAGATCGTCTGTTTAAAGCCCAAATCACACCAAAGATTCGCAATGACACGAAAGCGTTACAGAAAGGAGGTTACAGCGGTGTTTAGATGTAGATGGTAATTAGATGTTGCACGTCGTTGCAAGCCGTCGCAAACCATTCACCATGTCTGGTCAGAGTTGCAAGGTTTTAGAATGTTGCATCAAGTTGCTGGTTAATAGAATGTTGCAGCTCATCTCGTCGCAAATCTTTGGTGTGATTTGGGCTTATGTGTGGTGCAGACTGCGCACGTTATGATTAGATGGCATTAAAAGACTGCGGTGGGGAAAAGCTAGAGTTCCAAATTGTATAACTTTTTTTCAATATGAACTATGCCTATATGTCCAACTTCGTCATCGTTCAATTCATCCCTTGTGTTTAAAATTTGCGGATAGGTCGATGGTAAGCTTGTTTTTATGCTGGCAACAAAACCAGAAGGGTACGCAAACGTTATTCTTTACTCTAAATGCGTACTGCCATGGCGATAAAGAGAAAGAAGCCAGAAAGGGAATTTACCTTAGACTAGAATAGGCTATATCAGAGCCCGTCTACGGACATTTTCTGGCTATATACTGAAATAGGTTAATGATGTAAAGTCAAGTGCGCTTCTAATGGGTCTGGTGTGTGCGCGTGCAGTTTTTATTGATGATTCGGAGTGGCAAGTGCTGCGCATAGTTGCAGTGGAATGTGGCTGCCCAGGGCATTATAAAACTTCTTACTCTTAGACCTACTCATACACGGCGCTGAAATGGCATATTTAGCTGGCTAAATTTGAAGCTGGGAGAGAAATCGTCAGACATCCATGATTATTGTGTTATTCAGCACCCCTGGTCAAAAATATGTTCCCCGCGCCTGGAAGTAGGCTATGATTTGAAATGTAGACTGTTGTCAAATTTGGCAAATACAATACGGGAGAAATTATATGGTTCATGGTCTCTCATGCTGTTTCATTCGTGCCAAAGGAGGGAGAATGAAACATTACGCACGTTCCACTTTTGCATAAATAATTCCTGAACGGTTTTGGTCAGGGCTGATGATGCAACTGTATTTGACAAAGTACCGATATAGGCTATTTGACAGTGACAAAATATGAGCTTTCAGTGTGATACGATCTCTTTGTAAATTACGTTTGATTAAAACGTGTTTAATCTGTTCTGGCTATCCCCGCTATTTGGATCTTACTGTATCTCACTCAATGAACAACATCTCAACATGATGATCCGTAATTGTCATCAGATAGCCTAGTCATATTGGTAGACATTCAGTGTGTTTGAAATAATTAATTCGATAATATTTTCCATCTTTGCAGAGGAAAAGTTTTGTGTAAAGGGAATTAAAGGCCTGTCTCATATAGACGCCCGTCTCTAATACTAGCCGGTGCAGTTTGGTGATTTGGGAAAATAAAAGCCCGGGCTATTATTTGGAGTTTTACGGTAACATTAAAGGAGAATTCCGGTGTGATATTGACCTAAAGTGTATTGAAACATGATACCGAGTGTGAACGTATGTCTCATAGCCCATCTCGGCTTGTCCCCTGCACTCCAAAATCTGGCGCTAGTTAGCCGATGCTACCAACAGCTTTTTCAATAGTGGTGCTTCGGCATCGGGCTAGCCATGCAAATAAATCACTGTTTTACACCCATTTACGAGGCTCAATGTATCTCCACACTTCATTGGTAGACTTCCGAGGGCCCTGACATTTAAAACGAGACATTGAGAACTTTGAAAAAGCACTGGTAGTTTACTTACAAGACGATTTATACAGACAGTATCTTCACGAAGTTTAGCGTTTTCAGCCATCTTGAATTTAGTCATGATAAGTCGAGCAACGAGTAAGAATGAACAGGTATGATAAGGGATCAGATTCCAAAAATAATTCAGTGGAAATGCATGGATTCCAGTTTCTTCCAGTAGCAGCAACTGGAATCCATGCATTTCCATCCATGCATATTGGTTCAATATTGCAAACAACTCATCTATTATATTTTACCACATCTACTTGTGGAACACTTGAGGTTGAGTACCACTGCTGTATGTAAATATAATAAAGTTATTTATTGAAAATTGACCTGTTTTGTATATTTGTTTTAGGAGTTTCATCAGTTTTTGTCCCTTTTGAGCTAAAGGTTTCTTACATTTCATATCTTCTGTCTCACAGAGGGCCATAGTCGTCATAGTCAAATGTTTAGTGCATTTTGAAGGGAGTACATTATGTTAAGGCAGACTGGTTCTAATCCTGGGTACAGGGTCATACAGACAACAGGGGTACTGGTGTTGCCCATTTTTCTAACCACATGAGCCCTTATGAAAAAGTAGTATAGGAATCTTATAGTATTTTGGGACAAAATATTATAGTAATCTTATAGGAATACGTATTTTGGGAAATACTGTAGAAATACTACTAATAACTCTATAATATCCTATAACTGCTATAGTTTTTCTATAGTAGTCTTATATTACTTTTTCTTAAGGGTCATACGTGACAGAAAACAACTTGAGTAGGCTAACCTCTGCCAATGTAGGCTATCAAAGCCATAGTTTATACTCATTACTTGCAGCACACGTTTTCTGCCGGTGCAATTCCAGCGAAATATAGCTAGGCGTAGGTAAGTGTGTTTGCATTTAGATCTATATATATATATATTGAGCTATAACCAAGTGGTCTTTCAATGATAGTATCATGGAATTCAAACCATAACTATCTATTCCGATAGCATACAATTAGCAGGCTAGGTCAGTGGCTGAACTGCATTTAGGGTGCATAACCTGTGTTGTGAAGTAAAATATCTACTAGGAAGATTGCAGAGACTTTTGACTGTGTAAAGAAATAGGTCTTTATTTTAAAACGTTTCCAACTGTTTATTACTTGAATGCAAGATGACTATTGCCACAAACGTTTACCTCTTTTAGGAGAAATTTTAAGCGGACATGCAATTGTTACCATTCTATTAAACCAACGTTCACCGACAAACGATCAGGAAGCGGTTCTTCTTCCTACTCGAATACTAGGATCAAACACATGAAGTTGTATCTCCGAAGACATTTTGTGCAACAGTTTTGACTCGAGTTTTAGCCAGGTTTTAGCACTGTAAAGTTGAATATGGAGCATAGCACAGGCAGAATCGGATGAGGACGCACTGGAGGAAGCGTCACAGTACTGTTAGCCAATCAGAGGTGAATTCATTAGCATGTCATTAATATTCATGACTAGAGGCGAAATCCAGTCGTTCCTCCCCGCCCACCTTCCCCACCAAACTAGAACAGCATGAAACAGACGCAGGACAGCATTTTTTCCACCAAAACCGGCTCACAGGGCATTCATCAATACTACAGACCACTGCAAAATTTATGAAGAAACGATGAGATGAGACCTTTAAACTAGTTAACTAGTGCACATTTCAGTGTCCACTAGTTAACTAGTGAACATGCTGAACATTACTAACTAGTAAGATATAAAACATATGAACTAGTTAACTAGAGAGAATTTGGGCCTTACTAGTTAACTAGTGAGCATTTTGGCTGTCACTAGTTAACTAGTTCACACAGAAATGGCTCACTAGTTAACTAGTGGCCAGAAATGGCTTGCATGTACATGACAATTATGCCTGATATCAAGATATCTGAATAAATGCTCAATCGGCTTGCCATAATGGGGTGTTGGGGTGGATGCAGCAGCACACCTGTGCTGCATTTGTTAATGAGGGATGGGATAAATGGCTAAGGTCTTTGTTGAACAGGAGGAAGGGACAGCGTACTGCTGAGTTTAGAACCAACGGCTGCCGTGCTGGGAGGTGGGCAATCCTTTTAGCATCGGTGTGGTTGACGAATCATTCGAGGTAAGTGCCATTAGGCCTAAATTAGGGAGTCTGTGCCCCGTTAGTGCGATCGCTGTTCTGTTTTATGTCCTTCATGTCCGGCAGCAGTGGTGACGGAGTCAGCAGTCATTTGGTGATGTAATGTATTAATCCTGTGTTCTTTGTGTACTTTTTCCAGGGAAGTGTAGGCCTACTCCCGGCAGGTATATGTGTGTGAGAGAGGGTGGAGAGAAAACAAACGCTCCTTCTGGTGCTGAATTTAATTTGAGCCTCGGCGGTGGCCGGGAATAAGGGGGTGAGATACTTAGCCTTTGCTGTGTGAAGTATTTATTGTTGCAGTGTTTGCACAGTGGTTTCTGTACCTTCGTTTTTATGATTGAATTTGTGATGAACTGTGTTATGAGATGAACTGTCATTTCCATTGAGCACGTGTGCACTTTCTCTGTGTAATTATCTGCTAACTTATATAACCTGTTTTATTCCGGTGGTCCGGCATAGTTGTTACTTAAATTCATGTAGCCTAATTGTTTATGACTCAGCATATAGCACTTTACAACAGCCAGAGTTCTGGAGTTATTGCTCTCCCCCTAAAATGTTTTAACTTTCTATGTGAAATGAATTGTACAATAAACCTCTTTTCTATATAGCTAGTAGACTGGTGTTTTCCTTTGCTCAGTGCCCGTGTTCAAATAAAGAAACCTGCAGGGGGCAGTGTATTCTGCTGTAGGCCCCCTTTACTAGTCAGCTCATTCACATACATAGTGTTAACGTTAGACATGCTATGAGGGGGAACACAAACTTTATCTTGATAAAATACATTTCATACAGCATGGTAACTCTATATTCAGATGTGCTGGTTATCAATGGGTTTGTGATTAACGCTCTTCAGGTGAAAAATGGAGTAGATGAATGTGATTATTGTCTTTAAACCTGATATAGATTAGCTTGCTAGATGGCGAGTTTTATGGCGTTATGAACTGAACCGTGGGCTGAACATGACATGAAGTATGTTAGTGTCCAGGGGATTTCTTATGAATTTTATGTTATGAATTTCAGAGGAAGCAGTAGGAGCAAAACCTAGACCATTATAAGTTATTGTTGTTACTGGTGCGTGGCTCTTGTGTCCCTTGCCAGCCCAGTCTTGTCACCTTCATCTTCATCTCACCAAACGAACTGAAAAGGACACTGGATCTAATGTCCACACACAAAAAGGATACAAAATGCATAGCCTACGTTTTGACAATGTAAGTAAAGTATATGTAGCGTGATGCATGCAAATGTAGGAATCCAATGTCCAGCAAGAAAACAAACGTTCAATGTTAGAACTACCAAAGAACATATTTTAGATCGATGTTGCAAACTAATTATACTCGCAAATTGACACTAATGTAAGCATGCTAACACGTAATAACACTCGTTTTGGGTTTGTTGTAATGTTTCCCGTTCAATAACGCACTCGCTGCTGTCTATCCCATTGAAATAACGACAGGCAAAGAGCTGTTTGGAACTGTTGAGCGTACGTGAACCACGTGACCGCGTGGCGGCGACTTCAAAGAGTGTCGCAACTCTCTTTTTCTATGGCTCTGGTTTTAATAACATATAATTAAAAACACTCAGACTGCCACCCTTAACACCTAGGCAATCCGTATTAAAGGTCTCATTCACTGAGAAACCGTTTAATACTTGTTACTTTCGAAATACTATAGCTCACTCCAAGTTGCATATGCATGCTGCACGTGAAAATGATCTTCTACCCCCATTGCCCACATTAGCCAATGAAAGAAAATACACGGAAAAACAAGCGAATCAGAAAGAGCCCTTCCCAATGACGCCGAAGGGAAACTGATTATTCATGGCCTCGCCCACCTTGGCTTGTGACCGCCTACAGGAAGACTGGAAGATTTTGCGGTTAGGGGATTGTCTCTCTGCAGCTAGTAGGAGCTAACAGCAAGTTGCTAACATGGCGGAAAAAAAATTGTGCCTGTGTTATTTGTGGCAATAACACATCAATGTAGCATGTCTTGCCTTAGAAACAAGAGTTGAAGAAGAAATGGTTCGGATTTATCGTTGGAACACCACCACCGAAGTAGTGCAACATTAGTTCTGTGTTCCAATCATTTCGACCACACTCACTGCCTACAGTTAGAAAGTGGTTTTGCATCGATGTTCTGAAAACCTGGTTCTGTAGCGTCATGACGATCGACCACCAGCTCACAGGCTGTAAGTACAAACTAACTTTTCCACCTAACGTCTGTTACAAAATAGCTTGTTCATATTCTTCACGTTAGCATGCATGAAAAGGGTACAAGCTAGGCTTAGGCTAGCCTATATTACAGGAAGCTACACCAGGCACGTAACTGAAGTGTTCTGTTCGCGACGTGTAAAATCAGAGAATGTCTAATAGGAAGGGCTCTGGTAAAATCCATTAGAGGAATGGTCCATTTTCCCGAACGTAGCCTACAGGCCACTAACACGCCTGGTGTAGCTACTTCCATTGATTAGGCCTATTGGAAGCTAATTGTTGCAGTAGCCTACATAACGCGAACGGAATGCTTCAGTTACGTGCCTGGTGTAGCTAACGTTACACTCATAAGAAACTGACCACACTACCCAGAGATTTAGCTTGTTGAACCTATAATCTTCTAACCTAAGCGTTAAACCACAAATAATAATATTAGCAACAATATCTTATGCTCAACTAAGTACGGATATTGTTCTAGTCTAAACAGGGAAAATCAAAAACACAACACCCGTGCACTATTAGGCTAAGTTGCTATCACTAGAGCTCAGGTATTTACACTTCAGTCTAATTTATGTCCTCTTGCCATTATTACATTGACCTTTGTAGGCCTACAATGATGTTTTGTTTGATTACTTGCTGTTTACTTAGTGTTTTGTATGTCTTCCAGAGCACATCCTCATGTCAGGCTACACAGCTTTCTAGGCTACATTAGGTCATCACGTTAGAAGCAAAGGTTTGTGATCTAACTTTTTTTGTTGTGTTAGTTTCTAGAAGTCTTTTTCTAGTAGGCTAATACAGGTTCTTATGTCCTCATCAATGTTTGGGAAAGTCAATTCATGGGTTTCTTCAGGTCACTTTCCACAAGTGTATAAAATCAAGCACCTTGATTATGAATGCAGATTGCATGGTGCTTGATTAATACACCTGTGTAAATGGACCTGATGAAACCCATGAATTGCATAACAGATAGAATTGATATTACCGAATGTGTTCTTGTGGGTGTGCTACTTAGTACATCATACACCTTACCACAGTCACTAAAATATTTTTGTTTCCATTGTGCCAGTACAGTTTTGTGTGAGAGAGTTAATGTCCTGTGTAGGACTTTGACTTTTGCCCAAAAATCATATTCGAAGTTAGTTTGTTTATTAATATTAAAATTCGAATGTATTCAAATATGAATTAATAATATTTTAACCATTAAATGTCTTCCGTAAGACCGATATTGGTATCAAACTTAAGTTCTATTTGTTCTGTCCACCAGAGGGCAGTGTATCAGTCAATGTCAATAGACTACGTGCACGAAAGGCTGAGTAAATGCGTGTGTCAAAATTGTTATTATTGAGCATAGGGCTGGGCGATACAACGATAGCGATATGTATAGCACATGTAATCGAGATCAATAAAAAATACGTTCGATAGAACATTCATAATTAAAAACAACACACACCTCCTGCCTTATGTTGTCCATAAATAAAATAGGCTAAATATATCTTGTATTGTAGTATGTCAAACTCTACCAGATTAGGCGGTAGAAGTAGGCCTAACGTTACCTCACCACAGACTCTCCTTGCCCCGTGCACTCTCTCTCTCTCCCTCTCAACAGGTGCATCCCTCCTCAGCATGCACATGTAATCCAAACATTAATCGTGCTAGACGACTGGCTAAATTGCTATTAAATCCGGTTAGCATCATTAGCACGCTGCATGAATTTGTTCAAAACTACTGCATTCAAATTGACTGCTAAATTCTAATCATCTCAATCCCAATGCAAATGGAAAAGTATTTTCCAAGACTCAAACGGGCCTGTCCCAAGGAGAAAAAGTATTCAATTGAAACTTAAACACACGTGGGGAAACTGAACAGTCTAACCATAGACTATGATAAACTAGCAAATTAAGCTAACGTTACTTTGTTTACAATATTTCCAGGCTTCAACCAGTGCTGCTTTTCATTCAGACTTATCTGCACATTTATTTATTTAAGTGTTTTTAATGATTGTGTTGCCATTTCTTTAACCTGTTTGCTTTGATTGATAACTAAGGTGATTAAAATCAGAGGAAGGTTAAGTTTAAAATAAAAATGTTTATGTGGGAGCTGCTCACTAAGCGCGAACCAGCCAGGATGCTAACCTACAGGAGCCCAGATGGCCAATAATAGCCTTGCTAATGAGCTCGCGATTTCACTTCAGAAGGCGTGAAAAAAACCTCGGAATCTGAATTGAAAACAACATTTAGGCTACAACCAAATACATTTACAAAAAATATTTCCATAGGCTACAGGTTCAAATATTAAGAGATCCCTAAAATTCGTTCGAATATCTTTAATTTGTAAAATAATCGAATTATATTCGAATAACGAAGTTCGGAGTCAAAGCCCTAGTCCTGTGTACTATTAGTATCTTGTAACTTGACAGTAATACACATTTATTTACTTTCGGTACCCAAATAGAATACTTCATGAAAAGTATGAGTATTGATACAAGCACTTCGGATACACAATGGGCATGGGGGCCTGCTACCTCTACTGCCATCAACCCTGTTCATCCAAGGCCAGCTAGAAGACCTCGGGTTGATCAAGATGAGGAGGAGGATGAAAGCGACATCTCCACAATAACACCTGATGGCTCCACCTATGGCCCAGCGCAATCAAAGAGCAATGTAATAGAATCATCACAGCCAATGAATGTGTTTTGTGTGTTGTCCCTTTGGATCCCCAGGACAATACAAGCCGAAACAACAACTCAGACCTTTTCCCCTAACTAATCCTATCTTACAAAGGATCTGTAGGCCAGATGTCTGCATCGTCTGGCAAAAAGAGGACATTGTTAATTCTGTGCATAGTTTGGATGTTCTTGTTTTGTGTTTGCATTATTTTAATAGACTGCAATATTACTATTTGTCAGTGTTTCACGGACCACCTAGCACCTTGCTTATTGTCTTTGCACCTTGCTTATGGTGTCAGAGGATTCATATGATTTAAACTAGCATAGGTTACATCAGTGTTGCAGAACTGTTTGGATTTACATACAAGTTGGTTCAATATTGCAAACAACTCTTCTATTATATTTTACCACATCTACTTGTGGAACACTGGAGATAGCTTGCGGACCACACTTTGAGTACCACTGCTGTAAGTAAATATAATAAAGTTATTTATTGAAAATTGACCCGTTTTGTATATTTGTTTTAGGAGTTTAATCAGTTTTTGTCCCTTTTAAGCTAAAGGTTTATCTTACCTTTCATATCTTCTGTCTCACAGAGGGCCATAGTAGTCATAGTCGAATGTTTAGTGCATTTTGAAGGGAGTATATTATGCTAAGGCAGACTGGTTCTAATCCTGGGTACAGGGTCATAACGACAACAGGGGTACTGGTGTTGCCCATTTTTCTAACCACATGAGCAATCCCCTTACGAAAAAGTAGTATAGGAATCTTATAGTATTTGGGACAAAATATTATAGTAATCTTATAGGAATAATTGGGACATACTGTAGAAGTACTACTAATAACTATAATATCCTGTAACCGCTATAGTTTTTCTATAGTAGTCTTATAGTACCTATAGTATGTCCAAATACTATAGTATTCCTATAAGATTACTGTAATATTTAGTCCCAAAATACTATAGTATAAGATTCCTATAGTAGGCTACTTTTTCTGTCATACGTGACAGAAAACAACTTGAGTAGGCTAACCTCTGCCAATGTCAGGCTATCAAAGCCATTCTCATTAAGAAGTCTTGCAGCACACATTCTCTGCTTCTGTAGGCATTCTGGTACAATTCCAGCAAAATATAGCTAGGTAGGTGTGTTTGCATTTAAATCTACAGTGTATATATATATATTGGGCTATGACCAAGTGGTCTTTCAATGATAGCATCATGAAATTCAAACCATAACTATCTATTCCGATAGCATTAGCAGGCTAGGTCAGTGGCTGAACTGCATTTAGGGTGCTTACCTGTGTTGTGAAGTAAAATATCTACTAGGAAGATTGCAAAGACTTTTGACTGTGTAAAGAAATAGGTCTTTATTTTAAAACGTTTCCAACTGTTTATTACTTGAAAGCAAGATGACGATTGTCACAAACGTTTACCTCTTTTAGGAGAAATTTTAAGCTGACAGGCAATTGTTACCATTCTATTAAACCAACGTTCACCGACAAACGATCAGGAAGCGGTTCTTCTTCCTACTCGGATACTATGGTCAAACACATGAAGTTGTATCTCCGAAGACATTTTGTGCAACAGTTTTGACTCGAGTTTTAGCCAGGTTTTAGCACTGTAAAGTTGAATATGGAGCATAGCACAGGCAGAATCGGATGAGGACGCACTGGAGGAAGCATCACAGTACTGTTAGCCAATCAGAGGTGAATTCATTAGCATGTCATTAATATTCATGACTAGAGGCGAAATCCAGTCGTTCCTCCCCCCCCACCTTCCCCACCAAACTAGAACAGCATGAAACAGACGCAGGACAGCATTTTTTTCACCAGAACCGGCTCACAGGGCATTCATCAATACTACAGACCACTGCAACATTAATGAAGAAACGATGAGATGAGACCTTTAAGTGGTACAACCTGCTGTGGTTTGTGTTTTGTAGCCTGAACTGTACTTGACCTTAGTTACAAATGTGTGCCATGTCAGCTAATTAACTAGCAACGTTAAAGAAGCCCTATGCAAGTCTGGTTATTCCTTCGCTGTTTCTGGGTTTTCACCTGATAGTCAGGGGGGCTATATGGTTTCTGTGGGTTTGAAATGTTAATTTTTGGAGAGTGGTTGGACTGTCTTTAGAGGTCATTGAACATGGAGAAAAATTATGTCTCCATTTTTTTTTTACCTGTTTCAACCCTATTTTTTTTTAATTGTATATTTCACTGTAATTAACACCATACATTTCGCCTAAATCACTGGCTATGTTGAATAAAGTTCACAAAACAGTTATTTTCAACAGTATGATTGTATGTCAGTATGATTGTATGTCAAACAATTAGAGATAAGATCAATAACCAATCAGTTTCACCAAATACACATTCCATTGCTGAAAGACCTCGAACAACATTTAATTCATTTACATATACACAACATATTAGATCTCACCTCCACAATTTCCTCATCAAAATCTACAACTAGTCTACCTTCTTAAGACTGCTCTCCCCTTCCTGGATAATGTTTTACTCTTGATTATAAATAATTCAATGCTATCAGGGCATGTACCGCAGTCGTTTAAGACATCTGTTATTAAGCCCTCCCTCAAAAAACCTAGCCTTTTATCAATACTGGTCCTTCTGGACCTCAGCGCTGCCTTTGACACCATAGACCATGACATACTACTTAGGCTTGAAAATTTGATTGGCATCAGACTCAGCACTCGCTTGGTTTAGACCATACCTTCCTAACCGTCAACAATTTGTACAGGTCCATAATAAACCATCTACCCAGATTATGGTAAAATATGGAAAACAGACTATACCATTATCGTCTATCGTCTTTCCAGGAGCACACAGATCGTTACCATATAGCATATCGACTGCCTAAACAGATTTTCTGTTCCTTTCAGTGGCCTAGTAGCAGAACAGGCGAGTACGTTCTTTTTCGTGCAAAAGGCACATTAGGAGAATGTCGCAAAAATTAAATAAAAAAAATGTCAAGTCAATGTAAAATGGAAGCAAATTCATATTTTTTCTTTCACACTTGTGATATCACTCAAGTCTTGCTTTAGTTAATTAGCAAGTTACTACCAGAAGCCAAAAATCTGACTCACTCACTAGCTCAAAAATGCCGTCATGTAGGCTACTTTCTAAATATTCAACAATCGGAAGCAGCTGCAATTGTTACAGGACATTTTGAAAGAGACCTTTATGCAAGGGCGGAGTGGCAATCGATACGGTTGGGAGTTTTCCCGGTGGGCCGGCCCATAGAGCTTTTAACGCGGCCGTGAGTCGTACATATATTCACCTTCTTCCGCTCGCAAACATGGGGGGCGCAAGCTTTGCCCACATTGTTTCCCCTGTCTTTATGGAAGCGCTGCTGCCCAGCTCACGCACCCTCCTTCACAATGTTGAATGGTGACACGCACACAACTTGCAAAACATTGAACTGCTTTGAGTGAAGTGCGCTTGCGAGTTGTGTTCCTTCTGTAATTAATTATACTAGATGCTCTTCTTCACACTGAAAACAGTGGCAGTCCTAGCTTGTAGCCTATAGCCTAACATATTTTTTTGGAATCAATTCATGGTGTGATTGACATCAGACTAGTCATTAGCTAGTTAGTTGTGCACTGTTTCCCACTCAGTAGTAAGGTAACAAACAGCCTACTCCGATGAATTCTATTTTTTGCCAATATTCTTGTCACCCTCCCAGAATTCTGAATATTGTAGCGACCGGCTGTCAATCAGGGAGTGCCCGTGCTATGCATAACCCCGGGCACGCTCATGGTTGGCAGCCTGGCGAGAGGGGGGCGGGACCCCCGGGGAATATAGGCTACGGTTCGAGGAAGTTCTGTCTCTGAGTTTTGGGCCTGACACGGGCCGCTGTGTGTTATATGCTGCATTGTGTGCTTCGGTGACAATAAACCAGTTCATGAAACTCTGGCTCTTGGTGAAACGCTACAATCTTTGCTCGCACACTGTAGAAACTGTAACGTGATTAATAACACGTTACACCCAACTCTGCTCAGCTACGTAGCCTAGAGGAATTATGGTAGCCTAACATTCAAGTTAGATCTGCTGCATGAAGGAGAGTGAGAGGAAACCTGTTGTAGGACCCAAGTGGACAGTTATTGCATTACACACCTGTCTGATTATTATAGAAACCGACGCTCTGGACAAACCGAATGTGTTTTGCGGTCTAGTAGTCTACCCTCATCAGATAAATGGTATACCTGTAGCGTGAAGACAACTTTTTTCACCACATTGACCGGTAAATGCATGACAGTCGTCTAGGGGCGTAGCAAGTGTGGGGGATGTGGGTGTTATAACGTACACACTTTTCCTGGAACACGATTCTATCCCCCACACTTTTTGTCAGATTAAAACGAAAGTAAAATATGGAAATAAACGCTCACGTAAAGAGTTGGAACCGTACAGTATGTCTAATAAGGGTGGGCTCTAATAACGCACACACAGAGAGACACAAATAGGTCTGTTGATTTGATTGAACGGTCATCCAGCCAATCACATCAAGTTAGCGTCAGTGAATAACCTGAGACGCTCTGATCAAATTCAAAGTGTGCGTCTTTCAAGGCTGCTTGAGTCTGCATTATAAAGTCTGCAGTGATCAGATTTGAGGTAGAATTGAAATGATAATTGTTACCACATTATTAGTAAACCAAAATCCACTGTCTGTCTGACAGTTTTTGTCACAATGTAGAAATGCACGAGTCAAAGTGAAAGCGGGGGTGCGCGCACCAAGGCCCTTGGCTACTGTTCTCATTATTCTCTGTCTATGATCTGCAGCTTTTCTCAAACTATGGGCCTCCTCAACAATTAGCTTACTGGTCCACGTAGCCGCGAAATTAAGTTATGCCTGGTGCTTCACGTCTGATAATTTGCAGCAAGATTGAATGGTATGGAACAGCGGACTGAAAGAAAGATAGGCTAAAAGCTTCTTATTAATTTGGTGTCATCAACTATATAGACATAGCCCAGCCAGGCCAGCACATATACAACTCCAAGACGCTTGGAAAGATCTGAACAGCTTACATCGCGTTCCATTTAGAACATCTTATTTGATCTTATTGATCTTACAAACGTCGGCGGCATTTCACGGTCAATGTGTGTCGTTCTACATCTACTGGAGATCTCAGTGTCTTAAATACGATCGCGTTCCATTTAGAACATCTTATTTTGATTTTACAAACAGCGGCGTCAAGACACATTTGAGTTCTACATCTGAGAACTAGGATTTCCAGCATGTAGAACTCAAACAATTAAGAGCGCTCATGCAATGTGTGCGTCCCTGCAGCAAGTGAAAGGTAACGTGGGCTACAACACTAGTTTAAACAACGTGGCTTCCTGTAACTATTATTGAAAACAGCATAGACTTTAAACTGACATTAATTAAGCTGGCTATATGCAACACAATTTATTTATATTCCCTTTGCATATGTTTGGGTAGACTTAAAACGTTTTTGAATTTGAGCTTACCGTTCTGTCATTATTCTGTGTCTTTTACATTTATACATAAGTATTATATTAATAGTCCAGTGATGCCTCAAAATTAGGCTGTTGTCTGTTAGGCAATTTATTGTAGCCTGCTAACGATATGCACAAAACATAATTTCTGAAATGATTTCTTAATTTCTAACATGAGATATGTCTCCATGTAGGATAGTGTCAAATAGTGAAGTGATAGCAGGTAGATAATGTGGGCCTACATGTCACATGAGCCACACAAATGAGGGGCGCTGCTTGTTCTGTACCTCCCAAACTGCATTAAAATGGTGTATTTATTTAGCAATCAGAATTTCAAAAAAGTTTTGGGGGAGAAACTCCCAGATACCTGCCAATATAGTCCGCACCCCTCTCAGAAAATACTTAAAACGTCCCTGTAGGGAGTTATTTATAATTTGGCCGGATTGTTTCACTTCCCTATCCCACAACCCCCACACTTTTAAAAAGCTTGATACGCCTCTGCAGTCGTCTGACCTTCTTGTGGGGATGTAGTAACTCTGAAAGTGACAGTAGCGATGACCGTGACATCCTGACATTTTCAAGCCATTCCACTGGGATGACGACTTCATTTTCAAAGTTTTCCCACAGACATCGTTTCGTCCAGGTCGGACCCAAACCGGCGGCGACAACATTGGCACAATACCTTTCGTCTTGGCAGGAGGGAAAACGGTAGAAAAACTGCTAACCCCGGAGTACTCCTTCGCCTTTGCTCCTCAATAAAATATACCAGTTGGCCAAAAGGGCCTGGACACAGGTAAAAACAAGTGCCACTTCAACATCCATTGTAATCACCATAGCCAAACAAATTGTACACACAGGATGCACAATTGACATTGACATGTATTTTCTGTCACATACTGTGACGTTAGGGAACTTAAAACAGTTTTCCCATTTTTAAGTAAGTATAAGTAGTATAAGTATATACTCTTTTGATCCCGTAAGGGAAATTTGGTCTCTGCATTTATCCCAATCCGTGAATTAGTGAAACACACTCAGCACACAGTGAACACACAGTGAGGTGAAACACACACTAATCCCGGCACAGTGAGCTGCCTGCAACAACAACAGCGCTTGGGGAGCAGTGAGGGGTTAGGTGCCTTGCTCAAGGGCACCACGTGAAACCAGAGTTTTCAAAAATATCCACTTTGGCCGGAGTTTTCAGAAATAAAAGGCCAAACCAAATGGAAATGTATCCTCCTTTTTTCTCTGTGTAAACGGGGTTTAATTATCATCCTCCATATTCAGTGATCTCCTCAGTTGATCTCAAAGAGGAACACAAAGTAAGCATTAGTCATGTAGTCATTTGTGAACGTGTCTAATTACAGTGAACAGAATTCTCTGTTAGTGTTATCGAAATTCCCTGTTAGTGTCACAGTCTGTCTATCACCTAATATTGCTTGTCAAAAATAGGCTAGTTGGGCTCTGCTGCTGTCTATAGGTGATAACATATACAGAGTTGTAGCAGTTCAAAATCTAGGCTAGTTGCCAATACATTAATACAAATATGTGACCCTGCCTGTGATAACATTAAAAAAACGACTTTAGCTGGGTTATGTATTTTTCTTCATCAGATCATTCTACACAGTGTAATGAATAGGCTGTGAATTCCTCCATGATATAACTAATATTGACTGAGTTAGGCCATTTCAAAGATTTGGAGAATTCCGAGCTCTGAATTTTAGGGTTTTGAGAAATTCCAATTTGAAAATAAGTGAGCAGTGGCGCTGCAGTGTCCAAAAACTGAATTGTTTAAAAAGGCAGCATGCATGACACAGCCTTAAAATAGGTTGGTTAGATTCACAACAAGTTAATCTAAAGATGATCAAAGAAGATCAACAACAAAAAAATCAGTTCTCCTGAAATGTCCGTTGTGATACGAAGCAATTCATTGAGAAATCCATATCCGGCTTAAGTTGCAACTTTCCTACCATACATCCGGAAGCAGTGGCGCTGCATACGGTCAGTCAGTGTCTAAACACCGAATTGTTTCAAGAGGTAGCATGCATGACATGTCCTTAAAATAGGTTGGTAGATTCACAACAAGTTAATCCAGGGGTTCCCAAACTTTTCCTTGACAAGGCCCCCCAAATACCACTAGGTTCTGGCCAAGGACCCCCTTGATGTGTTATTAAACCCATCGACAATACTACGGCAAATTTAAAAATACATTAAGCTAATCCTAATAATTATTTTAGCCACAAGCACTTTGTGATGGAGCATACAGTGTGTAAAATTACATTTGGGGCTTTCTGCTGTATGAGAGCTATGACCAAATGACACCCAAATTATACGGTGTTTATCCGCCAACATTAAACTCACAGCCGATTGCAGTGTTTCCCACAGAATTGGATTCAATTTGTGGCGGTAGCTGACTTTGACAACGGGGGGGGAACGTCCTGCTAGTGTATAGGTCTAATTGAGTGCCTGTCACTTTTTAAGACGTTTGAGGGAACCCTTGCAATTGTAACACAGTTGAAAGGCTGCTGATGTGTGGATGCAATTCATAACGTTTTCTACATAGTTAAAATAAAGGTTCGTACTTCTCCTTGGGACAAGAATTTTGAATTTTGGAAAACACTTTTCCATTCACATCGGGATTTTGCTATCATTCAGTGTTAGAGTCAATAAAATGAGCCCTTCAACGAAATTGACAAGCAGCTGTAAGTAGGCTAAGCATGCTATATTCGACATCCAAACAGTATTTTAACGTTAGCTTTGAGATACTACTTGATTTCATTACTGGTTATAATAATAATAATGAGATGACTCTTGTAGAGGGTTAAAATGGCGAAAAAGCCCCTTTACTTATAGCACACCTGCACTTCACATACATCCAAAACGGGAGTGACGGTTACAGCTTAATTGGACATTTAAATTCAAATCAAAACCCAACTGACAGATTACGTCATGCATGATAACAGAAAACACACAAAAAACATTCTACTTAAAGTGTCTTTCCAACACTCCTTCTCACTTGCAGGTAGAATATACATCTAGGTCCAAACTAGTCTAATGGTTTCAGTCCAGCCATTTCTCTCAGCTTTATGAACTTTACTTGAGTTAGGCCTTTAGTCAGCATGTCAGCAATCATGTCATCAGTTTTGCAATCCTTTAGATCCACGGCTCCACTCGCAACTTGATCTCGAATGAAATGATGCTTTATGTCGATGTGTTTCGCACGCCCATGGAATTGTGGATTCCTGGCCATGCAGATAGCTGACTGGTTGTCTTCATAGATCACTGTTGCTCCTGCAGGACAGTTCTTTAGATCTGAAAGCAGCTGTCGCATCCAGACTGCTTCTTGTGCAGCACTGGCTAATGCCATATACTCAGCCTCTGCTGTAGAGAGCAACACATGACTGTTTCTTACTCTTCCAGCTTACTGCTGCGCCACTCATCTTGAACATGTATCCTGACACAGATTTTCTATCATCTAGGTCTCCAGCCCAATCTGCATCGGAGTATCCAATGCACTCTTTCTCTGTGTTCTTGCTGTAGAGTAGACCTAGTGGCTGTGTTCCATTCAAATATCTCAGGATTCGCTTCACAGCTGTCCAGTGCTGCTTAGTTGGGTCAGAACAGAAACTGGCTACATTGCTTACAGCAAATGCTATGTCAGGTCTTGTTCTTGTTGACAGGTAGAGCAGGCTACCCACAGCACTCTGGTACAGTGCTTTCTCCACTTTTTCTGAATCCTCAGAAGCTTTGTACTTGTGTCTGTTGGGGTAGTGACAGTCTTAGTATTATCCATTTCAAATCTTCCCAGAATGTTCTTCGTGTAAGATGTCTGGCCCATCCAAATGCTTCCATTTGGATGTTGTATGATCTTCACTCCCAGGAAGTGCTTGAGCTCTCCCATGTCCTTCATATCGAAGTACTTTGCCAGGTCCTTCTTCACCTCTGTCATGCGTCTGTCACTTCCTCCACCCAAAATAATACCATCCACATACACTGCAACTAAAAACGTCTCACCTTCAGGTGCTGTGTAAATGCAGGGATCACTCTTTGTTTGCAGGAATCCCATCTTCCTTAGTTTCTCATCCAAAACAATGTTCCAGCATCTAGGAGACTGCTTCAATCCGTAAATGCTGCGTTTCAGTCTACACTGTAAAAAAATATCTGTAAAATTTACGGTAGAATACTGGCAGCTGTGGTTGCCAGAACTTTACTGTAAGAAATACGGTGACAATGTAAAGGACATTACGGTAAGCTATATTCCCAACTGTAATTTTTACAGTTTAAGACAGTTGCTTTTAAGGTAAATTACTATTAAAAAGAAATATACTGTAAACCTGTTTAAGGTAATTTCCTGCTAAAAAAAATAAATACTGTGAAGCTGTGAACGGTAAACTACTGTGAAAAGTTTACTCTGTAAACCCCATTACATTCTATCACCATGATAACACGTCACAACTGTATCATATGTCACAGTATTTTACTGCAAAACAACAGCAATACTGTGAAGCTGTTTACAGTAAACTAATGTGAAATACCAAATATTCTGTGAACCCCATTACATCCTTTCACTATGAAAAACACATCACAACTGTATCATACATCACGGTATTTTATTGTAGTTTGATAGCCTACAGTAAATTACCGGCAGCTGTGGTTGCCAGAATATCACTGCATAAAACACAGTAGAACACATGAGAAAATACAGTTTACCAGCATTATTTGTCACACAAAGCTACTAAATGGGAATACAAAAACATACAAAGTTCCTATTAATCAAGCCACACTTGCATTTGTTTTGAATAATGCTATTTTTAACACCTCTAATTTTAAAGCTGTTGGTTACAGTAGAACACATAAGAAAATACAGTTTGCCAGCATTATTTGTCACACACATCTATTAAATGGGAATACAACAACACACAAAGTTTCTATTAATCAAGCCACACTTAATTTCTAATCTACAAATTTACTTTCAAACCAGAGCACCTAGAATGATGCATGAAGACACTTTTTGTGGCAAATTGATCATAAAGGATTGTGATTGATGTAATCTTGACATTAAGACATTCTGACCAAAACCCAAGATGGCCACCATCCAGGAGGGCAAAATTGTAAAGTTAACAAGGAGTAATAGAAGATCATTGGGGTGGTGCCTTTGACTACTCAGAGTGGCTGCCAACAGGCATACTGTAGGCTACTCAAAAATGTCCTAAAACAACACTTAACGTTCGTTTTCAAAACTGTGCAACTCACCGAGTTGTTAGTGGTGTTCGTTGATTATTAAAAGAAAATATATCGGCGCAACGTATGATTTCCAGCCGTCTTATTTGGTATTGTAGAACTATTTATCACCTCACAACCGCTCAATATTTGAACCTGAAGCATAGACGGTGGCGCAGTAATATCAACGTGCAATGAGTCTTCCAACAGAAATCAATGGGGATTTTACAAAATGCCAAATAAAATTAGAAACAGAAACTGTATTTCGATACGCTACTTGTTTTGGAACATCAACAAACACCACTAACCACTCGGTGAGTTGCAGTTTTGAAAACGAACGTTAAGGGGTTTTTTTAGGACATGTTTGAGTAGCCTACAGTATGCCTGTTGGCAGCCACTCTGAGTAGTCAAAGGCGATTCAAAACGAGTCAGAAAGGTCGAGACAGGACCAATCTTCAAAATGTCGGTGTCCACCACTCTAGTTCATCCAAAACAAACCAGAAAAGGGACTCAAAGTGCTAAATACCAGAATTTTCCTTTAAATAATACTTTTGTAATACTTTATCAAGATGATGCCAGCGGCCATTTTGGATTCAGCTCTCTAGCAAAATGTCGACATTTTTGCGAGGGTCATGGGGTCTAATTTTTTTATATAAAGTGTGTATAAAAGTCAAATCAGTCGTCAATATATTAGACAGAGAATGATCACAGAATTGAGGTTTATGACCCAACTAAATGTGTAAATAAAAAGAAACAATGTGCACACACACACACTTTACCTCTGAAGGAGCTCTAGCGTGGAACCCAGATCTACTGGATAGTGGATGTTCAGGCAGTAGTAGCTTCCAAACATCAAGCAGATGGCAGTGATGAAGTTGGAGATATGGTCGTTCACAATCTTGCCGTCTATGCTGAGCATGAACTGCCTTGACGCATTGCAGCAGGTTCCTGCAAAGAACAGCACATCAGCTATTACCATTCAAGTGCAAACACAAAATGATGCACAATAACAGACTGTTTTGTAGTGAATCACATAACATGATTACTTTCTCAATACAAAATATAACTAGCATTTTTAAAGGGATATTCCACCATTTGGGTAATTACACTCATTTTACACCTCCCCATGAGAAACAATTGATTTTTACCTTTTGCCTGAATGAGAGTATAGCTCCATGTGAAATCAGCCCAGAAAATCACCATGTTTCATTTTCTGTTGGTCTTATTACACTTTCTAACTTGAGACAAGTTTTGAATAGGAAAATTACCAGAAATCTTAGCCACTTTTAAACGTGATGCTAGTAGGCGAGATGCTAATGGTCTAATCCAATTCAATGGTCTATGGATGGAGCTAAAAGTGGATGGTCTAGGATGGAGCTAAAAGTGGTATCGCTAGACTCAGAGAGCGGCTGGATGAACTGGAGAAAGGTAAAAATCAATTGTTTCACTCAAGGGGAGGTGGAAAATGAGTAATTTCCCAAATGGTGGAATATCCCTTTTAAAGCGTAACTCTCGCCAAAATGTATCCTAGGGTGTTTTTGTGAATGTACGAGACAAACATTCTTGTAAAAGCATAAATACGACCAAAGCGCCACTTTTAAACTTGTCCGTGTCTGTCGTTTTCAGGTCAAATGGCCTTTTGAATGGGCACTACTATTTTGATACATGATCGCGTCAAAATCGTTATTTTTATAAACACTAAGATGGCTCGACACAAAATGAAACTTTGATTGAAGCATCAGTGTCTACACATGAACGAGCATTGAGAACATTGTTTGTGTTAACAGAGTTTACTAAAAGAAAGGTTTTGAACAACTCACTTGGTTTTTCTGCTCGCCGCCATCTGCCACACTGTGTACACTAACAATGTTCTCAATGTTCAAGTTCATGCGTAGAGACACTGATGATACTTCAATCAAAGTTTCATGTTGTGTAGGTACGAAAGTAGCAGTGCCCTTACGATTCCCATTCAAAAGGCCATTTGACTCGAAAACGACAACACGGACAAGCTTAAAAGTGGCGCTTCAGACTAGTTATGTTTTTAAACGAAAATTTGACTCGAGTAGGGGAGACCGGGTATGGTTGTAACACATTTTTCTTCAGCACCTAAAACTACCATTTCTTTTAAAGCTACAGTTCTGGAACTTTTTGGCAAAGTAACCACATTTGTCTACTACAAGTGGCAACCATTTAAATCTGTTCAACTATATTACAGAATTTGTGAGATTATGACAAATACAGTGTGTACCTTTGTTACAACCTACCCCACTACTGGGGTAGATTGTAACACCTATTGGGGTAGATTGTAACAGGTACAAAAAAATGCAGAAAAACAATGGAATTCCATTTGATATACTGATTTATTGCATAAACAGGGTACACAGGGTGTGAAAATAGATTCACCAACATATTGTATACCATACAATCCGTTCTTCACATAGAGAATGAAGATCATATTAACGTTTTAAACTAAATATAAAAACCACAGCGTTTATACTTTTGTGTGTGTATGTATTTGTGTCTCTCATGGAAAGAGAGAGAGGGCTGAACAGTCACACACACAAAGATGAAATTAAACAGACATTAAATGGGTCTACTAGCCCCATTACACAGGTTGTAACATATTCAAAAATTGTGTTACAACCTACCCCACCACTGTCATCCATTGTTTAGCTAGCTGTATTAGCATGGTGCTTTGACATTAGCAAGAGAGAGCTACACCATTCTTTACTAGAGAAACTATAGTTTGACCTGATGTAACTCATACAACTGTATCTACAATGGTAAAAGCACTAGAAAAAAAAAATTAAAAAAAAAAAAAGTTACTTTCTTACCTCAGATGTTGAATTTTTCTCCTTACTCCTGGATAAATGGCACTAACAACTTGAAAATGTCCATGTGTGATTGTTAAGGAAGTCTGAGCAGTCAGAAACTGTCACATGGCTCATATCTTATCCCTGATTGGTGGAATTGGTGATGTTACAACTCTCCCCATGTTACAACCATACCCGGTCTCCCCTACATTCAGAAAAACACCCTTGGATGCATTCTGGCGAGAGTTACGCTTTACATGTCACCGTGCATTTTACGTAACATGTCCATACAGACCCCTTCAGTAAACTGGAATAAACTTACCACATACAATGATGCAAGGGGTCACAGGCAAGCCTTCCACGTGTACTTCATTTGCCAGGCATGTCTCCTTTACGTAGTGGAAGAGGTTCTCCTCTTTTTCATTGAAGTAGGAGAGAAGAAGAAGCACCATATCCTTGATGTCACCTGAGCTGCCCTCCAACGGCCCTCTCAGAAATTTCAGCTTTATTACAGTCTCCAAGACGCGTTTGCTCTTGTCTGCGCAAACAGTTGTCAAAGTTCAAAAGCCGTTTTCCCTTTTTTTTATACTACTGAGGAAAGTCTCCTTAAGTGGTAGTCCTGTGAGCTCTAGGAAATGGACGGTCATCCCAATTTCTTCAAATAAAAAAGGCCATTCCTCCCTTAGGCATTGGAGATCTGTTCCTGTGTTTATTTCTTGACGTTGGGAGTAGTAAGTGCACTTCATAAGGGCTTGTACCTCTTCTGGACTGAAAGTATGCTGTTCATGAAGCATCTTCATTTTAACCTTTTTTTCCTGTTGGCTTTCCAATATCTCACTGACTGGCATGAACTTCAAATTCCACTTTATGCAGCCATACGTGTCCTGAACAACCGCCCTTTGCTCAGCTGGGATTTCCTCTGTGTCGGAGTCACCCGTTTCCTGTTTACGCCTCTTAATCCTGGGTGTTGAAGGCCGCTTCACGTTGTCAATGCGGGCTTGTAGCTGTTTGACTAGTGAATGATATCCTGCTCCCACTACCTCACCTTCTATGACATCTTTCAGGGACTGTGGATACTTGGCAACAATTTTTTTGGCAACTTCTGTAGCCTCTAGTTTACTTGGAGAGTAATTGCAGAGACAACAATGCGGATCATTTCTCGCCGTAAACGTGGGCTTGGCCTTTTCCCTCTCTCCAAGCACTGCATTAAGTCTTCAGGAAATTTCCCCCATGGAATCTGAAAGCTGTCAACCCAATCTGCAGTTCTAATCAGATTGCTGGGTGAGGTGCAAGGTGAGAGTGAGGAGCGAGTAGAGGTAGGAGAGGTGAGAGGTGAAACGGAAGGACTGACAACTGACTGGCTGTGAGTTTCAGGGCTCTGAACTGTAAAACAAAAATAATGAAATTAAAAATGTATTAAACTGATTGGTGGTCTGCGTACCATTAGTTCATTTGATATTCAGAGTTGCAAATCAATTATAAAAACAGATGAAAATCTTCTGCCTGGAGTAGATCTACAAATTCATCTCATTCTACATCTCATTTAACATAACTAGCAAGATAACATGACATGTATTTGTATTTTATATCCATCGGTAATGTAGCCTATGAACCTCTATGTAGGCTACACAATCACCTAAGATGCACGAGAAATAAATAGATTTCTGCGATCGGTTGACAACTCAAACTTGCGATAACACCCGTTTGATTAGACTCATACCCTCGGTTACAGTCTCCTTCAGTAGCCTGGCGCGCGGTCACTTTGTGAACCTACTATGATGAAGCCAGCAACATTCACCTCTCTAATATTTAACTTTCTAACTACAAAGATAACATGATGTGTATTTGTAGGCTATGTGATGAACTTCCCCATCGATATATGAATGGCCATGAACACAAGCAACTACGATGCACTAAAAACAAGGCATGGTTAATAACTTGCTGCGAACCTAGACAACCGTTTTGATTACATAGACTCATAGGCTATACCTCGGTTACGGTCTCGTTTAGTAGGCTAAGTAGCCTGATGCGCGGTCTCTTCGTGACAAACGAAGCCAGCAACATTTAACTTTATATAACTAGGCTACCCAGATAACGTGCAGCCTATTTGAAGCTTATGTGATGTAGGCTACTTCCCCATCAATAATGTGTAAATTGCCATGAACACAATCATCTACGATACTAGAATAAGGCTTGGTTAATAACTAACTTGTCGAGAACCTAGACCGTTTGATAACATTAGACTCACCCTCGATTATGGTCTCGTTCAGCCTGGCACGGTCTTCGTGAGGCTAAGCAACATTCACTTCTCTAACATTTAACTTTATAACTTTAAGATAATATGACGTTTAGGCTAATATGAGATGTAGGCCTACTTCCCCATCGATAATGTGTGAATTGCCATGAATAAATAATCTAGGCTACGATGCACTAACAAGGCTGGTATGAATCAAACTTGCCGAGAACCAAGACAAGATAAAGGGTACAGCGGTTGTTGCACGGTTACATTCGGTCTCATTCTGTCTCCTCGTGACAGCCTGCAGCCTACAGTCATTCACTTCTAAGCATTTATTTAACACGACTACTAAGATAACATTAGGCCTATGTGTATTTGTAGGTATGTGATATAATACTTTCCCATCGATAAAATTTCCATGAACATAAGCATCTAGTTTGCACTAGAAAGGCTTATGTGATCGGTTGATTACAACTTGCCGAGAACCTAGCGAACTGTTTGACTCGTGTGGCAGCCACGGTTACGAGGCCCGGAGAACCTAGCGAACTGTTTGACTCCTTTGACAGCCACGGTTATGAGGCCCAGAGCCATACAGGCTCATCATAGTTTGACTGATTGTACTACCACTCCAGTAGAGGCGCTAATATGCGATACGATGAAAGAGTAGCGACGAGAACACTCGAGCACAGCCAAACAAGCCAGTGTTGCTCTGTATGTGAAAATGAATGAAGTTAGGAACACTGAGTCGGTTTTTGACGTTTGGCACTCGATTCTCCCGGCTCAGTGACACGAACCGGGTTATTTAACCGACACTTCTGTCAGTTCGTCAACACTACTGGTCTGGGTTTGCTGAAGTAACCTAGACTACAGGCTGCATTTATTACAGAAAATCAAGCAACATAGCACGTAGGCCTATCTACACTATTTAGAGACAGGAGCTTAAGTTTACCGCGACAACAGCTGTCATTAATTCACATCGTCGTAGGCTGCACCGATGCACAGACTAAACGGTAAAAAAAGTAATGATAGCCTACTGGAAGCTTCTACCCTTTTGGATGTGTAGAGTTGTAGGCCTAGGTGCACTTAGTTGTTAGCGATTGACCAGGTTGCTTTTTGAAATGAAATGCGTTTGTTAGGCTAGCCGATTGTAAAAATAGGGAAATTAAAGTGCGTGCTGTGCCTATACATTACACAAACAATCTTAAATCGCGGAGATAACATTCGTTAGACAGGCAAAGCTGTCAGCAGCAACATGCATAAGAGCCTTAATAGTAAGAGGGTCTCGCGGACACTCGTGGTTGCTGTTAACATTAGGCTATATTAATTCAACTGTGACATGAAATGTTTGCTAGATAACTTTAAATTCTTAGTGGGACATGCACAGACAAGTGGGATGCTGGACAGGTCGCTATACGTTAGCCCGGCACATCCGGGAACTTGACTCGTGACAAACGTTCCCGCCCCTTTCGGGGGGAAAACAAACAACCCCTCTCATTAACTCCAACGCAAATTAGGGATTTTCCCGTGCAGGCCGATCCCACATTTTTTGCTAATATCGGCGGCCGATCCGATCCAAATATCGGATCGGGACATCCCTATTTCAGTCTGCAAACAAGATTTTCCTTTCCTTTCATAACAAACCCTTCTGGCTGTTTCATGTACACCTCCTCTTTGAGTTCACCATTCAAGAAGGCAGTCTTTACTGTACATCCAGTTGATGCAGCTTCAGTCCATGTTGCGCTGCAAGTGCAACAACTGTGCGGACAGACTCAAACCTGACCACTGGACTGAATGTCTCATCATAGTCAGATCCAAATCTCTGAGAAAAACCTTGAGCCACCAGGCGAGCTTTGTGTCTTTCGATTTCTCCATCAGTGTCGACTTTGACTTTGAAGACCCACTTGCTCCCTACGGCTTTCTTGTTCTCAGGTAATTCCACAAGGTCCCACACTTCATTTGCATATAGAGACTCCATCTCTTTCTGCATTGCTTCTTTCCACTTCGATTTCTCAGGACTGGTAAGCGCATCACACACAGTTTCAGGTTCACGCAGGTCAGTGTTAGCAACTGTCACCCACTCTCCGTAGTGATCAGGCGGTTTTCGAGTTCTTTCTGGCCTTTGTGTCTCAGGCTCAGCTGTCTCAGTGATATCCGGTTCTTCACTGTTAATGCAGTCGAATTCCACCAAACTGTGCTCAATGTTTTCTTCACATAAGTCAGATGTCTCAGCACCACAGACTGATTCGTTGAATATCACGTCTCGGCTGTAGAAGACTTTTGCCTGTTTTATGTCATACAATCTGTATCCTTTTGTTTCTGTTCCATAGCCCAGCAGAACACATTTTCTTGCCTTTGAGTCCAATTTCTTTCTTTCATCCTTTGGTATGTGGGCATAGGAATCACATCCAAATACACGTAGATGACTCACAGTAGGTTTCTCTCCAGCCCAGGCTTCAAATGGAGTCATGTCTGCTACTGCTTTTGTTGGACTTCGATTCCTCAGGTATACTGCTGTTGCGAGAGCTTCTGCCCAGAACCTCTGAGGCAGCTTTGCATCAGCGAGCATTGATCTCACCATTTCAACCAGTGTTCTGTTCATCCTCTCTGCAACACCATTCTGTTCAGGGGTCTTTGGCACGGTTAGTTCATGTCGCACTCCTTCTGCTTTCAGAAACGCTTCAAACTCCTTCGAAATGTATTCTCCTCCATTATCTGTGCGAAGAACTTTTAGTTTTCTCCCAGTGTATGTTTCCACTTCTGCTTTCCACTGAACAAACTTTTTGAAGTCAGTGTCTTTCAGGACATCATAGTCCAATCCTTCCACTAACTGCTCTTTAGCCAGCCTCTTCAAATTTTGCAGTCCAAGGTGACCAAAACGACAATGCCAAATGGTTTCTTTTCTCTCCTTGTGCACACTCTCCGTAGCAGCTGAATTAGCTTTTCTTGGCAATTGTTCTTGGCAATGAATGTAGTACAGGCTATCCACTTTCTTTGCAACTGCAATTTGCTTTCCATTCGCATCCATTAAACTACACTCATTTTCACTGAACTTCACAATCTTCCCAGACTGTGTTGCCATGGACATGCTCAACAGGTTGTATGACAGGCGTGGTACATACAGCACGTTGTTCAGCTTGCATTTTTGAGTTGTGTCAGCAAGAATCATTTCCAGCATAACACCACGACCTGTTGCTTCAACTGAATAGCCATCACCTAGTGTGACTTCTTGTGTTGGCTGTAAGCTATTGAATTTAATGAACATCTTGTTGTCATTACACATGTGACAGGTAGCTCCAGAGTCCACAATCCAGCTAATACTTTTTCCAGCAGATTTCACTGATAATGCATGACTCACTACTAGACCAGCACACTCATTGTCTTCATTGTCATTTGCTCTTTTCACTTCAGCCTTGTTTAATTTTTGCTTTGATCCCTTTTGACTTTGTTTATCTCCATTTTGTTCATTTTTCAACAAATCTCTACAATTTCGTTTGATGTGGCCAAACTTTCCACAGTGGTGACATTTTGGACCTTTCCCTTTAAATTTCTGCTTACTGGTCATTGCTTTTGCATCACTGCTTGTATCAGTATCACGTTGCTTCATTTTGCGGCAAACGCTCAGTCACAACTTCCATTTTCGGCACATCCACACTTGCCTCTAACGCTGTCACTATCATGTTAAACGACTCAGGCAGACTTGCGAGCAGACAAACTACACGGTCATCTTCATCTATCGGATCTCCAATAACTGACAGTGCGTCAAACGTTTCAATCATACTCTTAATATGATCTTGAACTGACTCACCATCCATCAGGCGTAGAGCATGAAGTTTTCGCCTCAGTGCCAGTCTGTTTGCCCACGTTCTTGCTTGAAACTGATCCGCGAGCTTGCGCCAGACAACGGAGGGATCCGTAGGCTCTCCGATTAGGTAAAGCAGAGATGGTTGGATTGACAGCACAGTCGTAGACCGAGCGCGATCTCTCTTCGAAATAAACTTCACAAATTCTTCTTTCTCTGATCGACTAGGGCTGTCTACCTCGCCTTTCACAATCCCCCACAGGCCCTCTCTCACTAAAGCCATCTGACATTGCACTCTCCACGTCGGTTAGAGCCGTTCAGCGGAATAATTGAAACTTTCAATTCCGCCATCCTTCTTCTTTCTTTTAAAGTTTTCTCAAAGAATTCAAAAGAACTATGTGGCAACAACAATCCTTCAACAATCGTTAATATTTTGTCAAATGCACATGCAGAGGAGGGGCAGCGGGCTACGAGAGAGAGTGGGGCGGGGCAAGGAAAGGCTGCGTGCGTAAAAAGCGCAGCTCAATGGCAATGCAAGGATTTGACCTTATATTTAAATTAAATTAAATTAAACATAGAATATTCATCTGTGGCGGCCGAATTTTATTTCGTGGCGCCCCGCCACAGATTAGTCAATGTATGGAAAACACTGCGATTGAAGATGTGACATTGTGGAACTAACTTCCGGTATTTCTCGGGGAAAAATGTAATCGTAATGTCAATTACAATTGTTAATTTAAAATTTATCATGTCAGAAAAGATCATTTAAACACTACTTTTCGAAACCTTAGTATCTAAGCTATCATTTACAAGTATAAACAAATATCCCATATTTTTGTCGTTTTTTATGACTAGGACTACTTAATTATAATTATAATTACTTAATTAATGCTCATCTCAAAATAATATCTGGCGACTTTAGCCAGGTTTTCATGGGCGGAGTCACATACAGTATGTCCGGAAATCATTGGTGTTTATGGGGTTATTAGCTTTCCCCATCATTATGGTTGTGGTTAGCCCTTCTTTCATTTCTAAAAAAGGTCAAAGATTAGAACGCTATGAAGCTGCTCTGGAGTGGATGTCATCAAAAGTAGAAATTGCTACAATTCCAAAACTGGATTAGTCTGGAACGGCTAATTGTACAGAGGAATACTTTACATCTTTGTGTTCGTTAAGGTCTGCTGTTCATTTAGATATACATTTTCTTTAAATTTCTTGCGTTTTTTAAATTTCTTGCAAGTTAATGTTCTCACGAACCGTTTATCACAGCTCATGGCTAGTAACATTTAAAAGCTGACACTGCGAGCTTTCACGTGATGTACATGCGACAACAGCATGTTGTCCACTTAGATTCTGTCCATTTCAGTTCTCTTTTAACACGCTAGCATTCTGCTAATGAATGCTGATTGGTAAGTGAAGCTCCATAGGCTTCCATTCATTCTGAGCTCGCTTGCGAGTGCCGTCTAGGTGAACTGCAGCCAGTCTCAGAAACAGGAAGTGTTCTGAGAGTGAAAGTTCTCCTCCTATTAGAAATGATCTGATGCAGTCTATATTTTTTTCCATCACTGTTATCCTGTATCCATGACAATCACATTGTAATGTCACCATGACAACATGCTCCTACTCATTACGTTTGCATGCAGGATAACCTGCCTCTCCAGGTTCATGCGCATCCTTTTCTCAGGATTCAGTTTCATTGGAAGATGGATTAGCCTTTCATTATATTTAATCCCAAAAGTCAGGGTTATGGCACTCACACACACGCTTGCACACACACACACACCAATACACACGGCAAACCCCCTGAGCAGTTCCTTGTGGACTGCTGACATAAACTTGATGAATGCAGAGGCATGATCCTCAAGCGTGCTCTGTGTAATGAAAGGCTAATCCACCTTCCAATCAGACCGAGAAAACCACGCTGAACCAGAAGAAGCAGGTCACCCCAGCCCTGAGCTGCTGAGAGGCCATCAGGAGCCTGGTGGGAGTGTGACCATAACACAGCACTCTGTGTGTATGTGTGTGATCCTGGTGGGAGTGTGGCGCTGGCACACAATAAAGAGGAGATTAGGGTGGGGCAGACGTGGCATAAAGGATATTAAAATACTGTGTGTGTGTGTGTGTGTGTGTGTGTGTGTGTGTGTGTGTGTTACTCAAACATGCCTCTGTGGGTTCACCTGCCCAGCACAGCATGCAGCTCTTGTCTCTCACAGCAGAGTATGCGGCTCTTGCAGCTCTATGTGCTTTCAAGTCAAGACTTCTGTGTGTGTGTGTGCGTGTGTGTCTGGCACTGAACTCGTGTCTTGGGGGGAAACACGTCTGTACCCTGACCTTAATACCAAACACACCCCAGACTCGTTGGTATTGCAGTCAGAATACACCATATTGAACCACAGTGACAGCACTGTGTCACACTGTGTGTATGTGTGTGTGTGAGAGAGAGTGTCTTCAGGCTGTGACTTGACAGAAGGCTCAGAGTTTGAAATAGGGCATATTCATTGATCTATTGATTGTTATCTTTGAAGCAGAGCTTTGTTGACATGACAAACAGACTGCTGTCAAAGTGCCAAGCCCCAGTGATTAAGTGCATATGACTACCATAGATGTGAAATAAACAAAGTCAATCACACACACACACAGGGAAGGGCTAAGGTAAATAGAACCAATGCAGTCAACCCAGCATTTATGAAAAATAGTTCCACGGACAGGTGCACACTTACCTACAAATCATTCACACTCTCTTTCTCACACAAATATACAAACACAAAGACATATACACACAAAGACATATACAAATTCATAGACACACACACACCAAATCATTCACTCTGTCCCTCTTTCTCACACAAATAAACAAACACACATTAACACACACCAACCTTCACACCACCTTAAGCCATTTAGAAACGCAAACAATCATAAATGAAATTCCTATTCATATAAATATTCCAAAAGTGGGACAAACTACAGTAACTCTGCTTCCCATCTGTAAACACATGCACACACACAAATACACACATGCACAGATGAACACACAAGAACACACACACGCACACCAAGATACTGTATATGCACATGCAAACACACACATACGCAACACCTGCAAACTCACATGCACATGCAAAAGAACACACACATGCAAACACACACACATGCAACACAGTGCTTCATTACATGTTTGTCCTCTGCTCCTCTCATGTCTTTGTATGTGTTCTTTGTACACTCTTCACTCCAAACCTATTCATCTGTGTGTGTATGTGTGTGAGTGAGTGTGTGTGTGTGTGTGTGTGTGTGATTGTCCTGACTCATTCTCCTGTTAATTGGCCCTTTTCAAGTTCCCATGTCTCGTTGCAGGGCTCCCCCGTCATCTTCCCTGTTGGCAGGCGGATTAATCTTAGATTCTCTGAGATTGCCTTAAACTCAGGTCATTCGCCCATTAATTGTCTGGGTATTAGAGACCCTTGTTTGGATTACAAATGCTGCCTGAGTGTGTGCACGTGTGTGTGTGTGTTTTGTCTGGGCTACAAACGCTGCCTGCACAGTGTGTTCAGGAGTAATTAGGCTTGTTAGCTACTGGTGAAAAATAACACTAAACACACGGTTTGTTTATCCATTAACGGGACACACACAAAGCACAGCTTCCCAAACAGTCTAGAAGAAATCAAAACCAACACACACACACACACACACACACACACACACACAGGATAAGCAAGCAGAAAAGGAATACTGAAAAGGTCACTTTGGTGCAAGATTAAAAAAGAGGCTTTATTTTACTAGCAAAACATTGCATATGCGGGCGTGCGCGCACACACACACACACATACAGATTCTTGCATATGTCAAACACATTTGTCAGTGCCGTCTTAAGATGACTTTCTTCCTGGACTGCTCATATTCCCTACTGCTGAAGCAAACAGACACACACACACACACACACACACACACACATTACCTGACTATGTAAAAGAGCGAAATAAGTCCGAGTGCTGCTGCTCGGGCGGCTCTGTCTTGTTTAGGCCAGAGAGATGGGAAGGGGAGACGGATGCTCTGCACACGCACACACACGTACACACACATACACACACACACACACACCGACTGTGGTGGACTGTCCCTGCTGCTCTACAGTACTTGGCGTATCCGTGTGGTTTGGGCCATAGAGATGGGAAGGGGAGTTAATGCATTAATCACGCCTCATCACAGACCAAATGAGTGCTGATGAGAATGGAATCACATCACACGTCTGATAGCGCTTGGCTCTCACTCAGCTGCACCATATGGATGTGTGTGTGTGTGTGTTTTATCTCTGCTTGTTTTGGCATAAATCTTTTTCTTATGCAGTTAAAAGAAAACAGATGAGGACAGGAGAGAACTAATACACACACACACACATGCACATACACACGCACACATGCACACACACACATTTGAGCAGATGGATAATGGGCAGTGCGTACTAACAGTGAGATGAGGGGGCTTTGTGTGTGTGTGTGTGTCAGAGTTTCCGCTAGGAGAACTCCGCTGCAGAGGTTTAGTTTTCCGGACATTTTGATGATATGCCGGTCAAATGTCCTATTATCACTTCTTAATTACCTAGTCAAGTTGAGGAACACTGGAGACAGGCTATGTAGCTTAAAGAATGACATAATCAGGCTGAATAGAATGCAACATGTTCATTAGCCTAACGTACGTAAACATGCCTAACAAGATCTAGCCAGTATCTATGTTTTCATGGACAGCAAGAGTCCGCTTCATTCATTGTTTTAAAAAGGCTACGTTGTTTGTTGCTGCTATACCCACGTTATCTCCAGTGGTTCCACTGTTTAACTTGCACAGATGCGCACACACAAGAATGAGCGCTCACACCACTACATCCTAAGGCTATGCCTCTTTATTTGATAACAATAAATTAAGAAATATTTCCTATTCTGGGAATTGTTTAGTTTCTTTTTCTTTCGGTCTGCGGTTCAATGATATCGTTTAATTGTGCCGGAAATTATCCGCGGACCAGCAATCCCCTTGTCGAGGAGGCCCTAACCCTGCAAATCATAGACAGAGAAAGCATAGGCCTACTGTACGTTTTTGTTTGTTTTTATGTAATGTTCGTAATTTTATGTAATGTCACGTTTATTTTTTGTATTGATTTGTCTAGTTAAATGTTTTCTCTCTCTATTTACATTATTTTTGATAGTTTTCGTGTTATTCTCTTAGTCCTTTTTACTGCTTTCAAGTCGGCTGATGTTGTTAACGTCTGTCCATTGGGAGCTTGCTATGGCTAGCTTTTGCCCTGGGCCTCTTACATCCTTCCCATCCATCTGTGAGCCGGTGCTGCACTTCAGTGTCTGGTCGAGGGGATTTCTCGGGACAGCAGCTGGAGCTACTCTGAGAAAGATCTGCTGAGGCCGCCGAGCTGTTTCTGACCAGTGAGCTGCCATGCCAACTGCCTGGAGTCTGGATTGAGCAGACTAACGTTAGCGTTGAAGAACTCTGCGTTACGGACCATCAAACGATCGCTGTTAAAAGTCCACCGAGTTGCTGATCTACAAAATTGGCCATGACTTCGGACTGTTATGCTTCCAGTGATATCCAGACTATAACAAGGCCTAACGTTCACGTTATCTCCAGACTGCCAGTGAGTGTAAAGAACTTTGTTGGCGTTGCATGCATCGGTTGTGGAGACACAGCTGTGCGCAGTTTCACGTGAGTCATCATTGCCCTTGGACATTTACAGCGGGTTGGAAATTGGACTAATTTTATTTTTAATTTTTATTTATTTTATTTATTAATTTGTTTGTTGTCTGTCTTGTATGTCTCGGTGTCACAGGTACGCTGGCGACTACTCCGCTCCGTCCGGCATCTTTTGCGTTTGTTATTTCTTAAATGTAGTTCTATGTCTTGGTGTCACGGGTACGCTGGCGACTACGCCGCTCCGTCCGCTATTGTCTTTGTTAGTCTATGTGTCAATGACAATGTCTTAGCTTATATGTGGAGCGCTTTGGGTTGCACTCTGTGCATGTTAAATGCGCTATACAAATAAAACTGACTTGACTTGTATGCTTTGGGTACAGAACAGTTGCATGTCCAGTGTACACGGAGAATGACAGTGTCTTGGAGCGGCCGCAACCCCGCAACTCCACTTCCAACGTCATGATTCCGACAGATACGCCCGACACTTATGCTTTTTATCTGGTGGTGGTGGAGTTGACCGGACATCTGAGGCTTCAGACGTTACCAATTTATCATCATCCATCGTGTCTGTCCTCTGAAAAACTTTTAAGGCTAGTCTGCCTGGGCCTGGCCATGTTTGAACCGCCTCACTCATTTGTTCGTTGTTTAACATGGACGTTTTAAGCGTGCGCTTCCTATTTGAAATGTTTCCTACAGTATTTGAAATGCAGCATAGGCTATGCGTGTTGTTTAATAGCTTTCAAATGGTAGAGCCTGTACATTTAAAAACATAGCCAAAGAACGTATTGCTTTAATATAGGCTTACATTTTAAGGCTTATTCTCAAATTCAGATTGCGTTAGGGGGACAGGATTATTAGCCAATTTCAATCTGACAATTTGACCGGAAAGATTTATTTTTGTCGGACATTTCATTTTTTTTCCGGTCAATGTCCGGTAATTACCGGACAACGGAAAGCCTGGTGTGTGTGTGTGTGTGAATGTCTGTCAGGTGGAGCCAACAGATTTATTTATTTACCGAGCAGCCGTCTCACCATGGAGCTGTGATATGAATGGGACTTTGTGTGTGTGTGTGTGTAGAGCATCAGTCTCACCATGGAGCTGTGATATGAATGGGACTCAAGCAGAGACCAGCAAGAACCAAACGTCTCACAGAGGTAGCTGCAGACGGCATCTCTCTCTCTCTCATTTACTCTCTCTTTCTCTCTCTTTCTCTCTCTCTCCATTAAAGAGATGGAGAGAAAGAGAGAGAGAAGATATAGAGAGAAAGAGAGAGAGACAAGAGATGCAGAGAAAGAGGGAGAGAGACAAGAGATGCAGAGAAAGAGAGAGAGAGAAAATATGGAGAGACTTTTGACTTTTAAAACCCCTTTATTGAACCATTGCATGGATCAAAACCACCTTAAAACCAGGGCTTGAAAACAAAATTATTTTTCAAACGTTCCATTCCGAACGGTTCAGGTAGGCCTATGTTTAACGTTTTCGTTCTTGCATGCGTTCCGCCACCAACATATCGGTCCTGAACCAGTTTGGAATGCAAAATATTGTTCGTTCTTAAAGTTCCGGCAGTGTTTGGCGGGCCTATCAAGTCTATTTTTGTGGACTTTACCTTAGAATAGACGTACTCATTATTTCCTCTTGATTTAGCCTATACCGTAGCTATGCCCAAAAATAATAAATCACAGGCGGCATCCAAAAACATTCAGATGGGCTATCCATCCCACAGCCTACAGACTTACTGTAGGCCTAACCTATGCCTATAAATAATTTCTTATCAAAAATATTTCTGGATACGTGCTAAACTCCTTACCTGGTTGTAGCCTAAGTTTTATCCATATGGAGATCTTCAAAGGCTTGCACTATGATTCCAACCTGTCTGTTGCTGACAAGGCCTATCTCAAATTTCCCGTTTAACTCTTCTACATAGAATAGGCTATAATTGCGCAAACATTTCAAATCCCGACTTGAAAACGACAAGGCGTGGACAGGCAAAATAGGCTGTTACGCATAGGCTACAAACAATTTCCAAATCAGTTTCAGTAGCCTACGCTACGAGCTGGCCTAAGATCCGAAGTGGCAGACGGATAGGTTACATTACAACAGCAAGACAAAATATACACATTTGGACCAAAGGTCCATTTATTCGTTTTTTTTTTTTTTTTTTTTTCAAACTGCAGAAATCAAATTATTAGGCTGTTTGCCTACAATCAAACGAGTAGAACACTTAGGATATGCTTTTGTGAAATTTTATAAAATATATAGAGAACGAAAAAAACCCCGTTATTAACCGGTTTTGTGGATTTCAGAATAACGTTTCTGTTCCGGAACAGTTGAAGACCATTTTGTTTTCGTTTCCGTTTCCGCTTCTCGTACGTTTTCGTTCCTTGAACCGGTTCGGAGCCCTGCTTAAAACACTACACTACAAGAGATGGAGAGAAAGAGAGAGAAAGAGATGGAGAGAAAGAGAGAGAGAGAAGATATGGAGAGAAATAGAGCGAGAAAGGAGTATGAGGAAAAGGGGAGACCACTGCAGCATCTCTCCGTTAAGGGGTACGCACGCGCACACGCACGCACGCACACACACGCACGCACGCACACACACACACACACAAACACGCAAAGCTTACAGACAAAAAAGTATAATAAACTTTTACTATGGAGAGTTACTATGGTTTATTTGAGAAGTCTATGTGTGTGTGTTTACACTGTATACTCTGAGGAGAACCGAATGTGTGTGAGTGTTTATACGTTTATACAGTATACTGTGGACAAGAGTACATGTGCTTGTTTCTTGTGTGTGTGCGTGTGTGTGTGTGGAGAGGAAGAGGCGGTTGGACAGCGCAAATGGGATTTGTAACTTGTTGTACGGATTAGAGAAGGAGGTGGGTGGATGCGGGTGGATGGCCACGAACAAGTGGCCTAGAGATGGCTGCCTACACACACACGCACACACACACACTTATACAGACTTGTGCACACGCACACACTTATACAGACTTGTGCACACACACACACACACACATACAGACTTGTGCACACACACACACACACTCTCACACACGGACACGGCTGGCTTCTTTCTCCGCTCTGCTACCTCCACTCAGAGAGCGTCAATTAATTCCTGCTCTCTGTCCTGCACCCCCTCTTCTCTTCCCCCCTCCTCTCCCCTCTCCTTTCCTTTTGCCCTCCTCTACTCGTCTCTCCTCTAATCTCCTCTCCTCTCCTCTCCCTCTCTCCTCTCCTTCTCTCCTCTCCTCTCCCTCTCTCCTCTCCTCTTCTCTCCCTCTCTCCTCTCCCTCTCTCCTCTCCTTCTCTCCTCTCTTCTTCACATTTCCTCTCCTCCACGTTCTTCCTCCTGGTATCTGCACCCGCTGGGCTTTCATCTGCTGGTTGTAGGATGATCATATCAGGGTTGGCCTGATTGCCGTCCCTGTGTGTGTGTGTGTGTGTGTGTGTGTGTGTGTGTGGTGACACTTGAGAAACTTTGCTCACAGACCTGCTTCCCCTCCATCACAGTTCACGGAGCCCCATTGAGTTAGTTGCTCAGTGGAGTGTGCCGGAACTGTCCAGGGTCCTGAAACACCTGGGGATTCTGATGCTGCCACAGGGAGGAGCACAGCAGGGATTGAAATATGCAGACATATGAGGGCAGACATATGAGGGGAATTCAATTGAAATATGCAGACATATAAGAGAAATTCAGTTTAAATATCCTAAAATATCAGCGCTATGAGGTGATTTAAATTTAATTATCCTCTGAAGAGTCCACCTGAAAGTCCTTCTGTGAGTGTGTGTGTGTGTGTGTGAGTGAATGTTTGTGAGTAAATATGTTTGTGTGTGTGTGTGTGCATGTTTGCCAGGATAACAGAAACCCATTGAAGGTTTGAGCCAGTTTTCTCCAGCTGCCTCATTCATTAGTACAGAACTGGCAACTGCACAACAAGGAAGTTAATTAAGTGAAATTGAAGGGAATTAATTGAATGATTAATTAAGTGTAGATGCATTAATTGCTTATTTTTGACGCTCCAAGTCTTTCTGAAGTGACTGGCTGTTGCAGCAGCATCAGAAGCCGTTGCCAGGTTTTTTGCCTGCTTTTAGTCAATACTTAGTTTAAAGTAATTTAAACAGTTTAAGCAGTAATTGCTTAACATGTTTAACAGCACATCAGACATTAACATAAAAGTGAGAAGGAGGTTTTGGCAATTTGTTGGTATTTCTTCAAGTAATTATTTTCAGATTCTGGGTGTCCTTTTGCCGTAGGGAGTTTGATGGCAGATTTCTGGACTTTTATCAGCTCTTGGAAATGAGAGAAATGCGATGCACTCCTCTCCATCGTTCCGAGGACCGGGTGGGTGGGTGGGGGGGGGGGGGGGGGGGGGGGAGTACTTCTTCTCCAGGAAATGGAATATGTATTAATGCAGAAATCCTTCCCTTTGCAGTCAGGAATAAGAGAGGGATGAGGAGAGTGGAGGGAGGAGAGGAGGATGAGGAGAGTGGAGGAGGGAGAGGAGGATGAGGAGGAGAGGGAGAGGAAATGCACTCAGGTAGATGATCGTCTACGTCAACTCTTATGAAACACCTGAATCTCAGAGCTCTCTCTGTTTCTCTCTCTCTCTCTCAGCCTTCTCTGCCTCTGTCTATCTCTCTCTCTCCACCTCTATCTCTCTCTCAGTTCTTTCTGCTCTCTTAGCTCTCTCTGTTTCTCTCTACCTCACTGTCTCTCGATCTCTCCATCTCTCTCTGTCTTTCTTAGTGGTTAAGTAAGTGTTTTGTTATATACTAGAAATAGAAACATTGTTTTTTCAGTCTCGCTGCTTTCCCATCATCATTTCCTCCAGGTTGATGCTGGTCTGGGTGATTTCATTTCATTCCGGCCATCAGGTGTTGTTTAATATGTTGTTGTTTGTTCTGCCCAATGTGTGTGTCTATGTGTGTTTATGTCCGTATGTGTGTGTGTATTTGTGTGTGTGTGTGTGTGTGTGTGTGTGTGTGTGTGTGTGTGTGTGTGTGTGTGAGAGAGAGAGAAAGTGTGTGTGTTTTCTGTACGCATAGAAAGCTGAGCACCTGAAGCTAGCTCTCATTTCTCTCTCTCTATCTCCCTCTCTCTCTCATCTCTTTCTCCTCTCTCTGTCCCAGCCTGTGGTACCTGAGGCTAGCTCTCATCTCTCTCTCTGTCTCTCTCTCCCTCCCTCTCTATCTCTCTTTCTCTCTCATATCTCTCTCTGTCTCAGCCCGTGGTACATAAGGCTAGCTCTCATCTCTTTCTCTCTCGTCTGTTTTTCTATCTCCCTCTATCTCTCTGTTATCTCTCTCTCTCCTCTATCTCTCTCTCATCTCTCTCCTTTTTTATTTTTCTCTCTCTCTCATATCTCTCTCTCTGTACCAGCCCGTGGCTACGCAGCGGCAGCTAAAGCGACAGTCATCGCAGTGACAGTGAGGAAGCCAAGCGGAAAACAGCCGCAGTCAACACACACACACTACTCACAGCTCGCATGCACACACCATACACACACACACTACTCATGACACGTACGCACACACCATATACACACACTACTCACGACACGCAAGCACACGCCACACACACACACTACTCACGACATGCAAGCTCACGCCACACACACTCTTAATAGGGTGTGAGTGTGAAGATGGCCTTCCCATAACCCCATGCACTCAGGAGACCTGTTTTTGGGAGGAGTAATCTCCTCTAAAAAAGCACTCTCTGTGATCTCACGAACACAGACACACACGCATTCTTTATCTGTCATCCACTCTTTATTCGTCACACACATACACACACACTGTAACACACAAAGAAATAAACACACACACTGAAACACACGCTCTTTCTATTGTCTCATTTTCACTTTCTCTGACATATGTTGTTCATATATCACTCTCTCTCTCTCTCACACTCTCTCTCTCTCTCTCACACACACACAAATTCACACATATCCTCCAACAAACAAGGTGAAAGTTGAAAATCAAGGTGAGAAAGAAAGCCGTCACATTTTTCACCTTCTGAGTCCCCTCTGCCCCTCTCCTCTTAAATTGCTATTCTGTTTCAGAAAGACTAGATTCAAAGGCATGTTTGTTTATTTGTATGTGTGTGTGTTTGTGTGTGACAGATAAAATGTGGTTGTTCACTTCCAAATAGACTAACAAAGTAAGGTTATCTGTCTTCGTGGAGATATTGACATAGCCCTGAGATAAATTGCTCAAACTTCCAGACATCATCAATCAATCAGATGTCTGTCTCCTGATGCATGCCCGTCATCAAGAAGTGACACACCCACCCATTTTCTGCTTTATAAATTCAGGTGACATTGGGGTCCTTCACGATGTTCATCAGTTAAAGTTTGACAGCATTATTATTCAACTTTTTGTGAGAAAGGCATTTTCTTTTCTTCAGGATTATAGGAGCCAAGCCATACACTTCTCAATTATTAACTTTCCCTACATAAGATGGACAAATAGGCTTATTTTGCCATTTTCCCTGAGCTTTTATTTTGATATTACATTTTACATGCATAATTGTCTTCACTCTGATTGGCCAACATCTTTAAGCAGGGAGGGAGCATAATAAATGAGAGCAGTTTTGATGTAGAAATTATACACTTTTGTAATTTGCCTTTAATGACCAATGTACAGGATGTTGTTTTATTTCCTAGCTGAAGTACGTACAGTACGGTAGTGTACTAAAGTACGTATTTACAGTAGTGGACTGAAGTATGTATTTACAGTAGTGTACTGAAGCAGGTAACAGTAGTGTACTGACGAGAGCAGAGAGCCCCCTGTAGGTAGGAAAAGGACCTGCAGCACATATTTACAGTAGTGTACAGAAGAGAGTATTTACAGTAGTGTACTGAGGAGAGTATTTACAGTAGTGTACTGAGGAGAGTATTTACAGTAGTGTACTGAAGAGAGTATTTACAGTAGTGTACTTAAGAGTGCCCCCTGGAGGCAGGAGAGGGACCTGCAACGCTCACCACAGCTCTACAGGAATCTCATTTGTGGAAGCGGCGACATACTGTATGGGACATGCCCATGACTGACCATGCTACTGGTTTTACACACCTACACACATCTACACACAGACAAAAGAGTGAGGCTAGATTTTGTAAGGAGATAAATTGAAGAATGGATCCAGTGTAAAGAAGAGTGACTGTAAAGCAGAATCAGCTGACAGCCTCCTGAACTTATTGCATGCAATACTGTATGTGGGTCAGCAATACTGTGTGTGTGTGTGTGTGTGTGAGGAAAGGACAGAAGAGAGAGGAAACTAAAAGGGCTGGGAGAGGTGAAAAGAGGAGTGGAGATGGAGAAGAGAGGGCAGAAGAGTGATAAATGGATGAATGGAGTGTGTGTGTGTGTGGGGGGTCAGAGGTTATGTAAACCTGGGCAGCAGCGCTTGCTCCCGGTTACCATGTAATGGAGCACTTAGGCAGCTGAGCCCTGCTCATGATGAGCACCGAGAGGAGAGCTGGAGGCACGACAGACCATGGAGAGATGATGGAGAGATGAGGAGAGAGAGATGAGGAGTTCAGCCGGAGGAGGGAGAGAGATGATTGAGAGATGAGGAGTCCAGCTGGAGGAGGGAGAGAGATGATGGAGAGATGAGGAGTTCAGCCGGAGGAGGGAGAGAGATGATGGAGAGATGAGTTCACAAGCGCATCATTTTGCTCGCCTGTCCATCACAGAGCTCCCAGGGTGCGCGGAGCACACAGAGGCACACAGATAGGCCTCCGAGTGGACTGAGCTCGGTGCATTAGTTCAGTGCACTAGTGTGTTTGGTTTGGCTCTTCTGCTGTGTTTTCTTCACACCCTGCTGCTGGTAGATATCAGCTCCTGGTCACAGCTTCCCAGGGATGTGCTGGACCTGCAGTGAAATATTGATGCTGAGCCGTTCCTGAAATAACCTGTCCACTCTGCTTAGAGTCCGCCGCCACAGCAGCCAGAGCCAGCCTGCTGGACGCGCTCATCAGATGCCACGGAAACTAAACTGTGAGACATCTTTTATTTAGAGGCCTTTTTCCTCACAACCTGCCAGAGCTCGGGACAGTTTTCACGCTTGCCTCATCACACACACACACACACACTAAGTAGCACACAAACACACGTCTCTCACACACACACTTAGACACATATACACTGTCACTCACACACACCTACAGAGGGGGGGGGGGGGGCTGAGAGAAAGATAGAGGCACACACACACACACACACACACACACACAGAGAGGGACAAACACACACACACACACACACTCACAGCACACATACACCCCTTTAGGCCACTGGCTGAGTGGCCTGAGTTTGACCGTCTTCTGTGCGCTCCAGGGTTCAGTGCAGAAGGCAGCCGCTATCTCATCCTCTAAATGTATTAATGTAGGGCTGCATCACACAGGCACAACTGGGCCAATGTGCTGAAGACAAGAGCAGCTCCAGGTGAGAGCTCTGATGCAGAGCGTACTGTATGGTTCACACTCTCCAGGTGAGAGCTCTGTGAATTTGTGTGTGTACCTGCAGTATATGACTTTGTGTGTGTGTGTGTGTGTGCATGTCTGCAGTATGTGATGGAGTGTGTGTGTGTGTGTACATGAATCAGTGTGTACCTGCTGTATATCACTTTGTGTATGTGTGTGTGTGCATGCCTGCAATGTGTGAGGGTGTGTGTGTGTGTACATGAATCTGTGTGTACCTGTATATGACTTTGTGTATGTGTGTGTGTACATGCCTGCAGTATGTGATGGAGTTTATGTGTGTGTGTGTACATGAATCTGAGTGTACCTGCAGTATATAACTTTGTGTGTGTGTACATGCCTGCAGTATGTGACCTAAAAACTGAGCCAGGGAAGGTAGGAGGCACTCCTCGGTGTGTTAATGTGCCACACTGGGACTGCATGCACACACACACACACACTCACACACACACTCACACACACTCACACACTTCTGGTACTCCTGTTTCTGTTTTCTAAATAAACAGAAACTGCACCCACAAAAGGGAACAGAAGCCACATTGGCAAGCACACACACACATGAGATTTTCACTTAGTGTGTGTAAACCAGACTCTGTGTAAATGTGTGTGTGTGTGTGTGTGTGTGTGTACTCCCTCCGTCGGAGAGAATCAATCACTCAACCCACCTCCAGCTGCCAACATTAGAGGCACTGCTACGCACTCCGATACCATGGAGAAATACATTTTGTGTGAATGTTTGAATGGTGTGTGTGTGTGGGGGGGGTGCGTGTGTGTAGAAGTGTGACAGTTAGTTGTTGTGTATGAGAGCAGCACTACAAAGCTGACATTTGAATTTTGGGTAGAGAAGAGAGGATGTAGCTGGTTTGCATTTCAAAGTTGGCTCACCTCCGAGAGACACACACACACACACACACACACACACACACAAATCTTTGAGACATTTGCAGAGAAGGAGGGATGGGAAACAGGAAAAGGTAACCTCTGGCTACAAACAGGAAAAGTAAACTGTTCAAACTATTTTTAGCTATCTAAACACCCGTTCAACTTGTATTAAGTTCTCTTCATCATAAAAGAATAATAAATTGTACCCTTTTTATTATATACAATATTATATAGCATTGGTATGCATAGACTCCTTGCTCAAATAAACACCCTCCCACTCACAAATACCTGTCTACAAACAGATGATCTCTCTCTCTCTTTCTTTCACACACACATTCAATAAAAAGGGATGGGAGAGAGGCAGTAATATTGGTGTATTTGCCTCTCATTGTCTTCTTCATGTGAAACAGACGCCCACCTTCCCACTCATGTGTTTTTTCTCTCTCTCTCTCTCTCTCTCTCTCTCTCTCTCATCATTGATAAAAAGGGATGGGAGAGGGACAGCATTATTATTGTCCTCATCATATGAAGCAGATGCACACCTTCCCACTTTCAATTATCTCCCTGTAATCAGGCCTAATCAAACGCTGCTTTATTGCTCTACAGTAGATGAGCGGTTTCATTGCCACCAAAGTCATTGTGGCCATTGTTGTTGAATGAAATATTACATACAGGGCAGCGTATTGTAAATCATGCTCTCTAAAATATTATGTGCATCAATAACATTGTGCTGAGGTGAAAATGCTAATGAAACAGAAACAGCAATTATAATATCTCTCCCCTGTCTCTCTCCCTTTCTGTCTCTCTCTCCCCCTGTGTCTCTCTCTCTGAAAGAGGTATTATAAACGGCTGGTATATAGAGGGAGGGAGGAGTGAAGCTGTTCAGCTCAGTGTTTAAATGGAGGATTACACTAAAATATGGGCTGCAGTACATGAATGACAACAGGATGTCAGTGCTTCAGAAGGGGGGGGCGGGGCAATGTTTTTGGGAGTGATTTAGTTTCATAAAGGGAATTGGCAATGAGAAAATCTGTGAAAACATTTTGTTTGTATTCATGAGTTTTTTATGTCTATGGGATTCATTAAATTGTAACTGAAATAGAGAAGTCTATATTTTTCAAACAAACAAACAATCAAACAAACACACAGCCTCGTCCATTTCTGCTTTAAACACAACATCTGTTCTTCCCAAACAAACTCCAGCCTAATCCAGTACGCCCTTTAACAGGATGGTGTGGCATTACTCTGGACGCGCCCTTGATGGTTTGTTGTTAGTAAAGACGCGCCCTTGATGGTGTGTTACTCTGGACGCGCCCTTGAAGGTGTATTAATCTGGACGCCCCCTTAAAGGTGTGTTAATTGGTGTGTTAATCTGGACGCCCCCTTTAAGGTGTGTTACTCTGGACGCGCCCTTGAAGGTGTGTTAATCTGGACGCGCCCTTGAAGGTGTGTTAATCTGGACGCGCCCTTGAAGGTGTGTTAATCTGGACGCGCCCATCGAAGGTGTGTTACTCTGGACGCAGCAGGTTGTCTCTGCCCTCCATGAGGTCTTTCAGGGAAGGTGTTCCGACACACTACACACATACACACCACACACACTCATTCTTGACCTCAGATCCTTCGCATACACAGGCACTCTCAACACTCACACACACATTCCACTACATTTATGTTCATGACAACTTCCATATATCCCCTGCCAACAAACAAATTTACCAGGCAGGTAACCTGTTGCATGTGCAAACTGAACAAGAGACCAGGAGGATGAAGAGGGAGATGGAGGAATAGAGATGGAGAGAGAGAAAAGGGGATGGAATGAGAGAGAGATAGAAAGGAATGGAGAGATGTTGAGAGGACAGAGGGGGGCAGGGCCGGGTGAGATATTGATTTGATAGCATGACCTAATGAGGTGCTAGCGGCCGCGCTGATGAAATGTAAATTGCATATTGTTCTGTTTGTGGACGGCGGCCGCCACTACACGGGAAGCAGCTGAATTATTCATGACAAACGGGCAAATGAAAAACGTCCCCGAGTTTGCATGGGGGTAATTGATTCACAAGAACAGCAGGACTAATGGAGAAATGGCTTTTAACCCACAACATCCTATCCCTCCACTAAAGACAACATACACACACACATACCATAACATCCCTCCATACACTCTCTCCAGAACAGACAAGACCACCCCCCAATACACAAACACACACACCGTTTACCCACACGTCTCGTTTGCCCTGCTGTCTTAGCTCGAGATGCCCCCCCCCCTGTGTCTCTCTTTCCATCTTAATCTCCCTCTCTTTATTCTGCCCCCCCCCCCCCCATCTGTTGGCCTGTGTGTGTTTTTCATTACCTCTCGGCCTCACTATGACAGGCCGGTAATAACCTTGGAGCAATGTTGGTAAACACTTCTGACAAATTAGAATGGCCTTCTCGGCTCTCCCTGCTCCTCTTCTCTGTTCTTCTATTCTCTTTCCTCTTCTTCTATTTTCTCATCCCTCTCTCTCCTTGTCCTCTTCTTGTCCCACCTCTCTGTTCCTCTAGTCATCACTCATCTCTGATCCTCAGCTCCTCCTCTCCTACTCCTCTCTTCACCTCCTCTCTCACCTCTCTACCCCTCTCTCACATTCTCCTTCTCTACACCTCTCTTCTCCTTTCCTCATCCTCTCTCTGCATCTCAGCTCTGCTGTGAGGATGAGGGTCATTCTACGCTGGCTGGGACACAGCCCACCTCCCTGCGGTTTCCATCGCAGCAACGCAGACATTAATGGCATTCCGGCTCCATCACCTGCAGCTCCTGGGCCAGGCAATAACGGCGTAATGGCCAGACATTCATCGGCATGGCAGCGCCGCTGATAGCACTCGCAGCGCTAATGTCCGGCCGAGGAGGGTTTGATCAGAGCAGAGGCCGGTTTGTTTAGGGATAAATCAACGCTCCTGAGATCTGTGATATCAAGTGCAGAAACCCGTCGTCAGCACTAAGCACACACACACACACACACATTACAGCCACAACTATAGCAAACTTTCTCTCAGGACACGACAGTCGACAGCACAAACCAGGAGAGCTTAGAGAGAGGCCTCAATCAGTGTTAGGGCCCCATTTTAACTCAATCGGTGTTAGGGCCCCATTTTAACTCAATCAGTGTTAAAGGCCCCATTTTAAATATGTATCGCGGTCAACAGCAACATGGTGTGGTCAACCATATGAGCACTATATCATGACCACAATCAATAGTGGTCAGCCACAGACATTTAAACACAAACAACATAAAATCAAGACATAAAATATGACATTCATTGTCAGGGACAGTGCAATCTCATTGTAGCCACTTTAACAACTCTCCATTTAGAAATGAAGCCACGTCCCATTGGCTAGGAGCTGGAACATGCAAGGAAACGGTTCTGTGGACATCATGGGAATGAGGCACTATCCCATTGACCAGGAGCTAGACACTTAAAGCAGAATTCTGGGAATTTTTCACATAGATCTCTGTTTCTCAAGGTCACCGAGTACTGTAGGTACGAATAAAATGAAAACAATCAGTTCTACCTAGCTTGAGTAATCGGTTCTACCTAGCTTGAGTAATCGGTTCTACCTAGCTTGAGTAATCGGTTCTATCTAGCTCGAGTAATCGGCTCCAGCTAGCTTGAGTAATCGGTTCTACCTAACTCGAGTAATCGGTTCCAGCTAGCTTGAGTAATCGGTTCTACCTAGCTCGAGTTGCTGCAGCCAACAGCTAGAGCAACAGCATCTTCATGAGCCCCCATGTTCATGCCCCCAGAGTGTAGCATGGTGTAAAAGAACAGCCTGATGTGGGCAGTACGTGACAATGACGCATGAGGCGACCCTGCTGGTTGATGTGAATTATAAAGGAAGATAATACCCTGGTGGTGAATGAGGACACCACTGTAAATGTAAATATGAAAATGAATGTCAACATAAAATGTACGTACATACAGTGTATTATCATTGCCTTTGCGTGGCACCTCTTGCATGGTTGCACACTCTTCAGCTCATTGTGTGCCTGGTGAGTTCTGCTCTTATTCCTGGAAATCAGAGAGATGTTACAATGTCCTCTATGAAATGTCAGGATCAGTGTTTAGTCGTCAATAATACATTTGAGTTTCAGCTCATTCATACTTCATAAACCCTTGAAATATTCTTGCTGGACTGGGGATCAAGGGTAGTCCACACATGGCCGTATGGATGCAACAAGCAGCTGTTTGGCCATTTTATATGACCTCGCTGCCTAGGAAGTGTCCATTTTATATGACCTCGCTGCACTGGAGGTGTGTCTCATAATTCATAACATTACTGGAGTTTAATAACAACCCAGGAAGGACAAGAGCGCATTACAAGCGCGCACCCTGATAAGAGAGCCAGGGAGCACAACACGGGGAATTATGCAGACAGCTGGGAACCTAACCTCTGCAGCGATAAGACGTGTAGAATGGAATCCCAGGAGGAGTCTCTGTTACGGGCCGTTATTAAATTAACATGAATTAAAGATCCCACGCAGCGTTACCCAGGGCTGATGCTAACGCTAGCACTGCAGCTGATGCTCAGAGTTGATAAGATTAGTGTTAGCTTTACGCTGCGCTAACGGCAGTCAAGGGCAGTTATTCACAGGGTGACACACACACACACAAACATGCACATGCACACACTCACACACAGATCTACCTCGTTCATGTGTCTGTGATGAGAGATGTGCATACACACACACACAAGGAGGATAAATCTGTTGCTAAGAAATACCCTGCTGAGCGTGTATAAATTTGCTTGTGTGATCATAACATACTGAGACTTATTCCACAGAATAGATCAGACAGCACAGGTACAGCAATCTGAAATCATGCAAGAGTATTTTAACCTGTTTAGGAGTGAATTATTTTCCTGGTTCCTTCTAGAATTCTACGCAAACAATCTATAGTTTCAGTGTTCCTTATACAGTCTATGGGGAAAATCTCTGAGGGTAATTGTGACATCATAATGTGGAACTCTCGGTTCGCGAACATTCTAATCACATATTTGTGACCGTACTCCTCAACAGGTTAAGATAACGCATCTGGATTTTCTACATATTTATCTGGGGTGGTTAGATGTGTGCTGTGATGTGTTCTGTATAATAGTGCTGTATACTAGTGTAGATGTGTGCTGTATAATAGTGTAGATGTGTTCTGTATAATAGTGCTGTATAATAGTGTAGATGTGTGCTGTATAATAGTGTAGATGTGTGCTGTATAATAGTGCTGTATAATAGTGTAGATGTGTGCTGTATAATAGTGTATAATACTGTAGACGTGTGCTGTATAATAGTGTAGATGTGTGTGTATAATAGTGTACAGTAGACGTGTGCTGTATAATAGTGTAGATGTGTGTGTATAATAGTGTACAGTAGACGTGTGCTGTATAATAGTGTAGATGTGTGTGTATAATAGTGTACAGTAGATGTGTGCTGTATAATAGTGTAGATGTGTGCTGTATAATAGTGTATAATACTGTAGATGTGTGCTATAATAGTATAGATGTGTGCTGTATAATAGTGTAGATGTGTGCGTATAATAGTGTAGATGTGTGCTGTATAACTGTAGATGTGTGCGTATAATAGTGTGCTGTATAATAGTGTAGATGTGCTTGTGTTTGCTCCTGTTGCTGTGTGCAAACACTCCACATAAGCCACGGCTCATGTCAGGCTGGCAAGTTCCTCCTTTATCACTAGAACGATGTTCTTAAACACTGGTGACCTGTTCAGCCCCAGCTGTCAAGGGAGTGTATGGGGCTAAATGGTGCTCTCTCACACACAAATACATAACATGTACACACGCACACACATACACAACATGTACACACGCACACACATACACAAACATGCACAACACACACATACTCAACATGTGCTATGCACACACACACATACACACAAATACACAACCATGCACAACATATACACACATTTTCTGTGGCATTTTTAATAATGGTCAGTAAATAATGACCACTGTGAGCAAAAGATGTCCCTCACTTTCCAAAACTAGACTGTACACACACACACACACACACACACACGCAAAGGGAAAGTGAGATGAAAGTCCCCAAATTATTTTTGTGAAACGTGTGATTCACACACACACACACACACACACACACATGCATATATGCCCTCGCACACACATACACCATCATACACAACATGCAGACACACACACACAGAGACATACATGCATAAGAAGGACAATACACACAAACACACACACACACCTATTTACATACACATGAAACAAATGCACTCAAATAAAACGACATACTCTTAGGCACAGAAAACCACTGACATAACACAGCAAGTTGATTCAATGTTTGAGTTGTGTCTATGTCACTGTCCCACACACCCATTCATGAGAATGACATGCATGCAGCCATGTAGACATACATAAACATGATACATAATGTAGACACACACATACTCTCTCTGTGTGTGTGATGTCCTTATCTCTGTGGTGTAGATGAAACCCATTCATCACTGTCTGCTTCCATTAGCCCACACCCACTGGATACTGATATATCACAAGAACATTAACACCTATATCAGTGCTGTGTGTGTGTGGATGATAGGGTGCTGGGGATGCACATCTTACACATGTAGGTCGTTGGTAGAGCCATTTGTTGTCACAGGGTTATGGTGATGGCTGGGATTTGCACAAATCACAGTGACGGACAGAAATGGAACAAACTGTAAAGTCCCTTCAGGTGAAATAGACTGAAAAATGTGTGTTCTTACTAGAGCCATTCAGAATATGATGTTATAAAACATAAATATGACAACTCATATATCACATATACTAGCCTGCCTGGAAAAGAAGATGATATCAAAACCTACTTTGTAGTGATAATCAGTATGTTCATTATGCAACTAAGTGAACTATATTATACCACGTCATTGAAGTGTTATAAAGGATCGAACACGTCACACGACACATATCATGTATAAGGGGTCCGCTCTGTGACAGTAATGACACTAAACTGATGACTGAGATAAGGACCATTACAGTAAGTACTTTATCTCTCTCTACTGTAGGTTACAGACCTCATATGACACCTCTGAGCCAGCAGCCCTTTGTATTTCTGCAATAAGCCTGCCATGATTATTCATGAATTAAATGAGCTGAATATCATTGCTAATGCCTTGTTAACCTGAATTGCCTAATATAGGACAAATTATAATGCCTGAGAGGGCTACAGTCACAGGAATGGGATCATCAGGACGGGCTGAGTTTTCCACAGGCAGGCGGTTCAGTAATGGGCCACAGAGTGCAATAAGTGGGATAAACGGTCGTCTTTCACATTTCCTTTGCACGCAATAGGATAGCGCTACACCAGCAGAGCTAGTTGGCTAGTTGATCAAACTTTTGGCAATTTTAAAAAAAGCTTTACTCGACCACTGTTTACCAGCTGCAGCATCCATATTCATTGTTTTCAAGTAACAGGGAATTCACGCGTAACCATCGCCGACTCTGTACACAATGTGATTGGCCTGATTGAAGTTTAATTTTTCAAGCTCGCAAGTCAACAGAGTTGCTAAACTACCCTGGCTGCAACTTACATTTGCTGCCGCTGGGGTGCGTCTAGATTTCTAGGCTACCAGAGGACAACACTAACTAATCTTATTGCCAGTGCATTTTATTTGGTGCATGATTATATTGATGTCTACTGTACCATTGATGATGATATATCTGTCCATCCAGCACATGTACCGGTCCAGGGTCAGGAAGAGGGCAGCAAAAATCTCTGCAGACCCCACATATCCTGGTCACAAACTGTTCAACCTCCTTCCCTCAGGTAGGTGATACAGGGCACTGTTCGCCAAAATCACCGACATCAAGACAGCTTCTTTCCCCCAAGCAGTCACTCTGTTGAACGCTCAGAAACAGCCCCCACCCTTACACTGAACATGTCAATCATCACTGTTTTGCTCATCTATCTCATGTATATTTTTCAACCTTACAGTTACAGTTGGACCCAAAGGCAAGGCAAGGCAAGGCAAGGCAAGGCAAGGCAAGGCAAGGCAAGGCAAGGCAAACTTGGAAACACTTGAAACTTTACTCAGAAGGAACCAAGGAAACATGACAAAGACCCACAAGGAACAGAGGGAACATGACGACTAAATACACTAGGGAACGAGACACAGGTGAAGACACTGAAACAATAATCAGGGAGTTGAACTCAAATCAGGTGAGGGGCGGATGCAGTGTTTTTAAATAGAAGATATATCTGCAATCACTTTGCAATGCACATGTGCCTTTGATGACCGTACCTGTTGTCCACTGCTGAGCTGATTCATCATCATGTTATGTAATATAACAAGTTTACCACCTTGTTGGTGTCATAGTGGCGTAAAACACAGCTAGGTGATGGCACATTTCCAATGGAGCTGAGTTCCGTCCTGGATGCTTCTGTGAAAGGAGTGTGTGAGAGAGAGAGAGAGAGAGAGAGAGAGAGAGAGAGAGAGAGAGAGAGAGAGAGAGAGAGAGAGAGAGAGAGAGAGAGAGAGAGAGAGAGAGAGAGAGAGAGAGAGAGAGAGAGAGAGAGAGAGAGAGAGAGAGAGACCACACACACTAATCCTCACAGGAAGTATGGTCTTTCAGTCAGAGGCAATAGAATAACAGACAGAGAGACAAATTCAATGGGCAATGGAGACAGTGAGTCAGAGTAAATGTATAAACACACACACACACACACACACACAGAGACTAAGTACATTAGGGAATCTGGTAGAGATAAAAGTAGATAAAGAAATGGTGTGTGTGTGTACATGTGACATGTGTTTTGTATTACAGTATTACTGTATATTCTATCACAATGCTACATTACAAATGACTGTGTTGATAAAGAAAGGGTGTGTGTGTGTGTGTGTGTGTGTGTACATGTGACATAACGCTACATTACAAATGACTGTGTTGATAAAGAAAGGGTGTGTGTGTGTGTACATGTGACATAACGCTACATTACAAATGACTGTGTTGATAAAGAAAGGGTGTGTGTGTGCGTGTGTGTGTGTACATGTGACATAATGCTACATTACAAATGACTGTGTTGATAAAGAAAGGGTGTGTGTGTGTACATGTGACATAACGCTACATTACAAATGACTGTGTTGATAAAGAAAGGGTGTGTGTGTGCGTGTGTATGTGTACATGTGACATAACACTACATTACAAATGACTGTGTTGATTTATTGTTACTATTTGTATTGTTCTCTGCTGTGGGAACTGTGTCCCTGAGAGGGACAAGGTGTGTGTGAGCAGCCAGTGTGTCATGCTGAACAGGAACAACAGGAGGGGGGAATCTCTCTATCCCTTTCTCTCTCTCTATCCCTTTCTCTCTCACTCATTACTACTCGCTCTGCGTCTCTTCAAATTAGCATAGAATACAATAGATCAAATTAGCATAGAATCCATCCAATATCTCTCTCTCTCTCCAATTAGTGGCCCCTCCCTCCATTTCATCTTCACTTCTCTTCCTTTTTACCTCTAACACACACATCACTCTCTCTTACCTCTCTCTCTCTCTCTCAAACATCTCTCTCTTAGCCTCTGTTCATTTCATCCTCTTTTCCACTCCTCTCTGTCCTTCCATCTCTCCACCCCCCCTCTCATTGTCTCTTTTTCACTGACTCCTTCTCTTTCTCTCTCGTCTATCTGCTCCCTGTAACAATTCAATTCAATTCATTTTTGATGTTTGAGTTTTATTGATGTACCCCCAGTACTGGTGCACTCCTCTCCCTCCCCCCAGCCTCTGCCCCTATTCACACACACACACACACACACACACACACACCTTATCTGTCATCTTAACAGGTTGTGCGTGTAGTGGCCTCTCCTTCACCTCTTTAGTGTTGACATTAGTCTGCTGTTCATTCAGCCACATGCTGTCCCTGGAGCTCTCTCTCTCTCGCTCTCTCTCACACACACACACACACACACACACACACACACACACACACGAATGTACAGCTGTACTCTCTGTGACACACACACACACACTAAAATGCCAGCGGTGAACAGAGATAACTCCTCCTCATCAATCACAGACCTGCAGACAGGGTCAGAGGGGGACAGGAGTGTGTGTGTGTATGCATGTGTGTGTGAGTGTTTGTGTGTGAGGGAGGGACTGCTTAAGAGATGGATATTCACACCAGACATGTATCTCACCTTTAGAGGGGGACAGGTGTGTGTGTGTGTGGGAGAGGGAAAAGAGGTTGCCACTGCTGAAGAGATGGACATCCCTGCCAGGCCCTTACCTCACCTGTAGAGTGCATATTGGAGCGGAGGGGTGGACAGAGGGCACTAAAACCTTCCATGCTTTTCACTATGAACTAAACGTATTTCACTTTTTTTGTTTGTTTAAATTTAGTTTGTGAGTTTAATTGCTGTTTCCTGCTCTACTTACCATGGTGACGTGGGGGCTTTGGAAAGGGAACATAAGTGTGCCGGAGCACATGCCTCAAATCTAAAAATATACACAGTCTGGGAAAACCAGGCCACCTGAGACGCAGAGGAAGAGTGAGCGTGTGTGTTTGTGTATGTGTGTGTGTCTGTTTACATTAAACTCACCACATTAGAATACACATGGACTTGTTAACAAAGTCTTTACAGTTCTGAGCATTTGTTTTTCTGCAGCTGATGTACATGTGTACACACACACACACACACACACATGCTGTAAGTAATCATCTGTACTGGAGTAGGTTATGTGCTGGTCTTCTGACCAACCCAGTCTCACTCCCTACTCGTTAAAGGTCTGACGCATGGTCAAGGGTCCTTGGCGTCAAATTCCAACGAGAAAGGTGTACCGAGTAGGCCTATTAGGTAGGACTGTACAGTCCTCAGTACACAGTGCAGTACAGTACACTCCTCAGTCCTACTCGAAGCAGATAGCGTTGTCTGACAGTCGAGTGGGTTAATGCACGTATTTCCAGAACAGGTCTGCAACTTTCAGGCAGTTCTGAGTTCGAATCTAGGCAGGAGCAGAGCCTATTATAATGAGCGCATACGGGGAGTAAAACGCCTGTTACGCGCTGTTACAACTGTAGGCTACAATGGTCGCAATACAGAAATATGCGCGTGTTAGTTTAGTTAGAGATTATTATTATTATTATTATTATTATTTTACCTTACGTTACCTACACCAAAGCTGAATAAAATTATGCAAGATCAAAGTAACCTAAGGTAGCCTATGGCTCTGATGGTCTGCGATTTTTGTTTTTAGATCATTTCAAACAAATCATTAGTCTAACGTGACGGCATCACCTTTGATGGACATTTATTTCCTTTCGTCTATATTTGACGATGAGGGATTAACATGAATGTCTATCTGACGGACCCCCACATCGGAAAACAACGCAGAAGGTACACCTTTCTCGTTGGAATTTGACGCCAAGGACCCTTGACCATGCGTCAGACCTTTGACGAGTAGGGAGTGAGACTGTGTATCTTCTGACTGGCTGACACACGCAAATGCACACACACACACAGATATAGCGATGGCTAGTTTAAAATGCACACACACAAACATGCACACACACATACACAGAGAAATACAGCGATGGCTAGTTAAGTGAGCATCCATTTTGGAGTAGGTTATGTGTGGCTCTTCTGACTGGCTAACAAACACACACACACACACACACACTCACACACACAAGTTAAAAGTAAGCATCCGTACTTGATTAGATTATGTGATGCTCTTTCGGCTGGCTGACATTGAATAGGCTTTCTGTTTCCTTATTGTGTGAAGAAGCAGCTCGTGTAAAAGGCTTCCCATCAGCCTGGTACGCTGGAGACACTACACAACAGCTACCTCTGGGCCCACTCAGGGCCACATCAGAGCCAGAACACGGCCATATCAGAGCCAGGACAACTTAAGTATAAGTATATATAATTTGTTCTCTGCATTTATCCCAATCCGTGAATTAGTGAAACACACTCAGCACACAGTGAACACACAGTGAACACACAGTGAGGTGAAGCACACACTAATCCCGGCACAGTGAGCTGCCTGCAACAACAGCGGCGCTCGGGGAGCAGTGAGGGGTTAAGTACCTTGCTCAAGGGCACTTAAGCCGTTCCTACTGGTCGGGGTTCGAACCGGCAACCCTCCGGTTACAAGTCCGAAGCACTAACCAGTAGGCCACGGCTGCCCATAACTTGACAATAAGCTGCTTTCCTTGTGCAGCCTGTTCTGCTCATATATCGTTAGCACATTCTGCCTCTGTTGACCTTAAGAACTGATTGCATGGTTGTGTCAGACGAAAAAACATTTCCTATAATTACTGACAACTGATTCCTCTGGATTTTGTAGCAAGGTGTGTGTGTGTGTGTGTAACCCCGCAGAGTAAATTAAGTTGATCACCCAGGGCGACAGCAATGCTGAAATAATTACAGCCACAAGCAAATGCAATCAGCTCTATTTATAAGCAACAACACACCCACACACACACACGGCTTTGTTTCCTAACATTTGAATTCTCCGCCCCGGTTCATCTTCACATGTATAAACGGTCAGATGACAAGCTTCTCTCCTGACAAATATTTATCTTAATTACTAATTACAGGTGTTTCCTTCTTTCGGATCTGTTGACGAGCTACAGTACAGCATGGTATGGAGTTATGAGATGATGCACACGCGGAATCATGATCAGTAAAACACACACACACACACACACACACACACACAAGCTGAATCATGATCAGCAATACACACACACACACACACACACACACACACACACACAGACAAGCTGAATCATGATCAACAATACACACACACTCACACACACAAGCGGAATCATGATCAGCAACACACAGACACACGCAAGCAGAATCATGATCGGCAACACACACACAGACACACACACGCAAGCTGAATCATGATCAGCAACACACACACACGCACACCTGTACTGTACCTGCCTGTACTGTAATACAAATTGCCTCTTGGGGACATTAAAGTATTCTAAGTCTAAGTCACACACACACACGCATGCTGAATCACGATCAGCAACACACACAGACACACACGCAAGCTGAATCACGATCAGCAACACACACACACACATTCAATACCAATCTAGTGCAAATGCTTTGCTGGTGTTTGTGTTGCTGGGATCACTCTGGAGGAGGAATGCTGATTTACGATGTAAGAGTTCCCATCTCATCATCATTACACACACACACACACACACAGGGAAGGTCAAGAGCACCAACACTCACTGGGTGTGTGCAGGCCCATCGCTAGAAGGCAAGCAAACCAAGCAATTGCTTGGGGCCCCGAGCTGGCCAGGGGCCCCAAGACAACGACTGGTTAAGAATAAAATGCAACGACAAACTGTGAGCGCCCCTTTGATAGTCAATGCAGTAGTGCAATGACACTGTTACCGGCAATACCGCGATCCCCCTTAAGGGGGCCCCTCTCAGTAGTCGCTGACAGCAGCCAGCCAGCCAGGTTTGTGATCTCTGCTGCCGGGAAAATTAAATATAAAACCTCGGAAGTCATAATGAAGCGGAGTTATGCGTCTGGAAGCCAGAAAAGAAAGAAGAGAAATGAAGAGGATGACAAGAAAAAATAAGATAGTGGTAAGTGATAAATTACACTGGATAAAATAGCTCTACTTGTCTTGTACAAATGGTGTAATGTCGCAGCAGGAAGGCTAGCCTAGCAAAAAATGTTTTGTTAACTACCTGCCTGACAGCCCATGCTGCTTGTAACAAACTAGAACAGTTAGCGCAACTTTTTTTTTTCGAACGGACGGAATATGGTTACATACTGTAATATGTTTATTAACTGGATAAGGAAGACGCAGATCTGTTCCAGAATCACTGGTTATCGTATTTAATGACATAACAATGCTATAGCTTTGTAATAGGTTTTGATGAAAGTGGCATAGCTTAACTCTGCTATACTAACTATTCGACCATGATAATCTATTTACCAAATGGGGGTTAGGAAAACCACACGATAAATTCCGTGCATCAAAGCAGACTGGAACATTCATGTCTAGCAGTATTCATGCACGCCAGCTGTTTACTGTCTTTAAAGCACCAGGTGCGTCGGTCTAATTCTCAAACAGCAGAATGCTTAAATGCTATGTTAAGCTACAAGTAGGCCTAGGTCAATGTATAACATTAGCTTGGGATGTTTTTACAGTAAGCATTGGTAGTTGTGAAAGCAGCTGCATCCCTTCTAAATATCAAAATATGGAAATGCCAACATATCTTTTCTTTCTCCCTCAAGGTGCTTTGCTTAAATTTCTCAGCCCTCAGGCTCTTCCTAAGGATACCTCCACTGATGAAGGTAGAGTGAATTTCTCTCACTGAGCTGAGCTGTTAATGACCTTTTCCAATATGCTAACAGTGAAATGGTCAACGTACTTTACAGGTAATTTCAGATTTTTTTTCAAAATGTTCAAAACTAATGCACAGTATATATATGCAACAGCAGTATTTTCACTGTCAACATTTTGTATTTATATAAAGTGTGGGTGAACTTAAACTGTATGGCTATGCTGTGGTTCCTGTAGGCGGCAGGGGGGGGGGGGGGCTCCATGTCCATTTTGCTTGGGGCCCCCAAATTCCTTGAAACGGCCCTGGGTGTGTGTGTGTGTGTGTGTGTGTGTGTGTGTGTGTGAGTGTGAGTGTGAGAGAGAGAGAGAGAGAGAGAGAGAGAGAGAGGGACAGATAGACATTGTGTGTGTGTGTGTGTATGTGTGTGAGAGAGACAGAGAGAGGGACAGATAGACATAGACATTGTGTGTGTGTGTGTGTGTGATAGAGAGAGAGAGACAGAGGGAGGGACAGATAGACATTGTGTGTGTGCATGTGTGTGAGAGAGAGAGTGCCACTTCAGGTGGAATGTGATTGAGACAGACATTGTCTGAATATGCTATGTGTACACACGTGTGTGTGTGTGTGTGGGGGGGGGGGGGGGGGTGTTGAGATGAGAAATACATTTCCCTGTGTATATTGTATGTGTACATGATTGAAAGAGACATATGTGCATATTATGTGTGGGTGTGTTCCGTGTGCCTGCTCTTGCATACTACTTTTCATTAATACAAACAAACACGGCCAGATACACACACACACACACACACACACACATACACTCCAGGCAAATATTGGGCGTTCCCCAGCAGTCACACACACACACACACACACACACATTAGCATAGACATTCTCCTCACTCTGATCTCAGACAGGTGACCCAACTAACACACAGACACACACACACAAACATACACACACCCTCACACAAATACACACATACACACAAATACACACACTAACACAAACACAGGAAGTGAGAGAGCTCTCTCTCTTCTCTCTCACATACACACTTGTGCGCACAGACACATACACACCCTCAGAGTTCCTACATGGTGAATCCCATAGCTGTCAGCTCTCATGGCAATACTTGTCAAACAGAAGCAAACATACACACGCACAGACGCACACAGACGTCCACTCTGGCAGAGAGTAGGCGAGGGGGTGGGAGAGCACAAGACCCTGCCAGGTCTCTGTTTACATCGTCAGTCAGAGCATCAGGCATGTCCTCATCACCTCAGACACAACAAAACTGCAACACATACTTCAACATGGTTCTGAACACACACACACACACACACACACACAATATACATTCCTACACCAGCACAGGTGAGAAAGGGAGGAGACAGAGGGAGACAGGGAATAAAGGAGAGAAAATAAAGCACAGAGGCAATATTAGGAGTGTGTGTGGGTGACTATGTGTGTTCACTGCACACTTGTAATGGAGCCATTTGCAATGGCCTCCATAGTTACCACACGCTGTTGCTATCACCATGGCCTCCATAGTTACCACACACTGTTGCTATCACCATGGCCTCCATAGTTACCACACTGTTGCTATCACCATGGCCTCCATAGTAACCAGTGTTGCGCGGTCTGCCCGAAATTAAGCGGTCGCCCGCGGATGACCGCGGTCACCCGCGGTTATGAGTCAAAAACAAAATATTTTAATGATATTCGGGTCATTTGCGGGCGGGTCAGTTAAAATTAATTAAATATATATTTTCTACCAATAGGCCTACTTAAAATATCACGAGAAGGCTAGCATCAATACAGTAAAGCATCAATACAGTAAAGTCAACAGTAAAGAAGCGAGTTAAAATAATAAAGACACCCCCTCAGGAAAAGCGATATAGGCTATGAGAAATATTGGGAAAAGTTCTTAAAGAAGATGACAGTAGTACAAGTTATGGTCTATGTAGACCTACTTCTTGCAAAGCCATTTAAAAGTATGACAGCCAAAACGGGCAGCCTGCAGGAATAAATGTTATGGCACAGACTACACAGCCATATCTACCGGTATGTATAGGTTCGCGCATGCATAAAAGTTACCTTAGTTCGTTGTGTTTGTGCCTTTAAACAGTGGATGTGCTTTAGTAAAGCTTTGTGCTTCATTCAGCATTATAAACCAGTTCTTACGCTAACGTTTTGACCAGCAATGTATCTCTCTTGCCTATACCTTGCCTCACCATTTCTGTTTTCGAAAGAAAGATGTATGTCCATGGCCTTCAAATCTTATCCTAGTGTTCTAATCCTTGGTGGTTGCGTGCGTGCTTGCGCTCTTATTCTCATTCTCTCTCCTGCGCAAACATTATGTCCTGCATGCCTACTGCGTGTAGTTCTACTGTATAAAGTTTCGCAAATAAATTAGTTTGTTTTACAGAAATGGCCTACTGTCACACTGCATGCAGGCTATAACCAAAAGCACACATTTTGTAAATAAGCGGGTCAGATCACGGGTCGGGTATAATTTTGTCCTAATTAATATTCGCGGTCCGAGTTGCGGTCGGGTTGATTAAAATATCGGGCGACCGCGGGCCACTTGTGACCAAACCCACGCAACACTGATAGTAACCACACGCTCTTGCTATCACCATGACCTCCATAGTTACCACACGCTGTTCCAGACACCTGGATGTAGGGGGCATATTCCAGACGCCGCTGCCCGGCACCTTTTCACACCAACACCTGGAGATCAGGAGAAGTTAAGCATGTGAGCCGTCTGAGATGATGTGAAGCCCAGGAGAGAGAGAGAGAGAGAGAGAAACTCAGTCTGCATTAACTTCATTGTATACAGGCCTTAAAATCAGTTTTAAAAACCAAACCGTATCAAATACATGCTTTATATTCAGCTCAGGTTCAGCTAATATATCGTCATAATCAAAATGTGCACGAAATATGTATGTGATATTCATATCTTTTTTAAAAAAATCACTCATAAAGCATTTTGTCCATCTGACTGTTATATGGAAAGATAGTGTGTGTGTGTGTGATGTGTGTATGTGCAGTGTGTGTTATGTGTAGTGTGTGTGGTGTGTGTATGTGTAGTGTGTGTGGGTGTGTGTGGGTGTGTGTGTGTGGTGTGTGTGTGTGTGGTGTGTTCCCTATAGCTGCAGGCATCTGAAAGGAATCACAGTGAGCTCATCGGCTAATCTATTCCCAACTAACAGCATGAGTTCTGGAGCGCAAAGCGGAGAAATCCTCGCTTTTCTATGGCTTGTTGACGGACCGTTAATTACTTTGTGTGTGTTTGTGTGTGTGTGTGTGTGTATATGTGTGCTCGGTGGTATTTTTCTAGCATGTGTGATGATGTGGAATGAGCGGAGTGTGTGAGCATGTGATTGTGTGTATGTCTGTATATGAAAATGTGTGTGTTTGGGGATGGAGATGTGTTCTTGTGAAGTCTCTGCTGTCTCCAGCGTGTGTATGAGCAGATAGGGAGGAGCGTGTGTGTACGTACTTGTGTGTGTGTGTGAGCGTGTGTGTACGTACTTGTGTGTGTGTGCATGTGTGTATGTACTTGTGTGTGTGTGTGTGCGCGTGTGTGATCTGTCTCCTCACTGTCACATGCGATGAAACTGAGAAAATGGGACATGACGTTTTCATTTGCATACAGAATCACAGCAGTGGTTGGATTCACTCGTTTGGTTTATCCGCCTTGAAGAACACTCACAGGAAACACATATCTGGGTGTCAACTCTTTCTCTCTCTCTCTCTGTCTATCACTTTCTTTTTCTCACTCACTTCAATTCAAATGTGCTTTATTGCAGTGACAAATTAGACATTGTATTGCCAGAGCATCCACAGGAACAGTAACATGAATAAAATAGAAAACTCTTCCTTGCTCTGTTTCTCTCCATTTCTCACTCTTTCTGTCACCCCCTCTCCCTCTTTCAACCCCTCCTCTCTCTCTCTCGCTCTTTCTTCTTTTACCTCCCCCCTCTTCTTGTCTCTTTAAGACTCTAGCAGTGCCAGTCAGTGCTGAGTGTGACTCTGTTGCTGTCAGATTAGCTGCATTCATAGTGTTTGCCACCTTCAGTATGTCTGTCTGAGTCCATGTCTTTTCCCCCTGTGTGTCTGTCTTTAAGAGTCTACATCTCTGCCTCTCCTTCTGTCTGGCTCTCTACATCTTTACTTTTCAGACTGACTGTCTTTACGAATTCTCCTCTCTGTCTAGGTGTCTGTCTGCGTCAGCTGTTTTCTCTTTCAGTTGTCTGTTTCAGTCTTTAGTTCATATATTTAGTTTTTAAGTCTATCTGCTTTTTACACAAGCGTGTTTTTCCAGACGAAAATGTCTCACCTGAGGAACTCTTGTGTGGATAGGGCGCAGCAGAGAACTTCTACAAACAGCAACATCAAGCCCTTTTTAATCAGCCCAGCCTCAAAACGGTACCGGTTGACCAGGAATTCTCCCAATTTCCACTCTGCTTCTGCCAGTAGCCAGGTAGATATCAAGGTAATATGGTCACACAGGATCGCTTATCTTCAAGCCACAAACTTCCTAGCAAACATAGCTTAAAGCCTATAAATGTTGACTGATGCTAAATGATGTTAACTCAGAACATCACATACATTTGAGTCAGTCCATAATTCTGAATTTATATCAAGGATCATCAAAGGCAGGATGGAATGATATAAAAAGCAGTGTTCTTGTCTGCATTAGATCATCAGAGGCAGGATGGAATGATATAAAAAGCAGTGTTCTTGTCTGCATTAGATCATCAGAGGCAGGATGGAATGATATAAAAAGCAGTGTTCTTGTCTGCATTAGATCATCAGAGGCAGGATGGAATGATATAAAAAGCAGTGTTCTTGTCTGCATTAGATAATCAGAGGCAGGATGGAGTGATATGAAAAGCAGTGTTCTTGTCTGCATTAGATAATCAGAGGCAGGATGGAGTGATATGAAAAGCAGTGTTCTTGTCTGCATTAGATCATCAGAGGCAGGATGGAATGATATAAAAAGCAGTGTTCTTGTCTGCATTAGATCATCAGAGGCAGGATGGAATGATATAAAAAGCAGTGTTCTTGTCTGCATTAGATCATCAGAGGCAGGATGGAATGATATAAAAAGCAGTGTTCTTGTCTGCATTAGATCATCAGAGGCAGGATGGAATGATATAAAAAGCAGTGTTCTTGTCTGCATTAGATAATCAGAGGCAGGATGGAGTGATATGAAAAGCAGTGTTCTTGTCTGCATTAGATAATCAGAGGCAGGATGGAGTGATATGAAAAGCAGTGTTCTTGTCTGCATTAGATAATCAGAGATCTTTGATGTTTTTCCTTAGACATGAAAGTGAACATTGGACAGCCGTCATTTAGGTAAAGAGATTATATGAGCAACAGCAACAAAGCCACTGCCTATAAAACATTCACCCTAAAGTGATCCACATCAGGGCCACACTAGGGCCAGACACAAGACCTAGTCCTCACCTGCAGACAGAGACTACATTTGGATAAGACCTAGTCCTCACCTACAGACAGAGACTACAGGTGGATAAGACCTAGTCCTCACCTACACACAGAAACTACAGGTGGATAAAGAGGACTCAATAAGATAAAAGGACTCCTTCCTGTTTTGTAGGCAAACTGGGTCTAAGTCGTGGGTTACCTCACTTTTCAAAGTATTTAATTCCATTAGAAGTCAGTGCTACAGGCCTTTGCTCATTGTTCTGGTCACACCTTCACCTGCTCATTTGTTACCTGCTCACACATACACCTACTTATTTATTACCTGCTCACACCTACACCTGCTCATACCTACAACTGCTCACACCTACACCTGGTCACACCTACACCTGCTCATTTATTACCTGCTCATACCTACACCTGCTCCTCACACCTACACCTGCTCATTTGTTACCTGCTCCTCACTTACACCTGCTCCTCACCTACACCTGCTCATTTGTTACCTGCTCCTCACTTACACCTTCTCACACCTACACCTGCTCACACCTACACCTGCTCATTTGTTAGTCCAGTGTCGTTTTTGTGCATCATGGACACCGCCATGGCAAACATTCTCTCCAACATGTGCAATAATTACCACAACGTCGACTGGAATCAATCTCACTCAGCAGCAGGTCTGAAAGCAGAGTCGCCCCGCTGCTGTCTTCTCATCAATATGGATTTGGGAGAAATCTATCTGTCTGGAGCGCCGTGCCGACGCCATTTATCACCCGCAGAGCAGGACGAAGGTGGAGCACACGGGCGCTTAACATGCTCTCCAGGTAAGTATCGGCCATTTTAAAATGTATATTTCTAAGCCGTGACGCAGAGATGATGATTCATCACTGTGCCAACAGGCAGGTTCGTCCCGTCACGCAGCTGAATGGCCCAGCTAATGCTGCAGCAGAAAGGCAATTAAGCTTTTATTTTTGTCATTTTTCAGACTTGTGAAAAATCTGCCATCCCAAACGCTGTTAAGCGGGCTGATTATGGGTGCTTCAGCACCGCTGTAAAACTGATATTTATTTAAAGAGGTGATTGTCCTCCTTCTCTCTCTCTCTCACACACACACACACACACACTCACTCACACACAGTCTCACACACAAAAACACACACTCACTCACACACAAAAACACACACTCACTCACACACACTCTCACATACACACACACACACACAACCTGTCTCATGATGAGCTCACCTTACGGTCACTGCGTTGGGTTATCTGGTGTCAGTGCGTGTGATTTACCTGGCTCAGCTCAGCCAATCAGGCGGTGAGTTACGAGCAGGGTTCTCACCCTCCTTCTCGCTGCAGTAAAAGCCCCGTCCAGGAAATCAGTGGTGTTTACGACGCTCCTGAAATACGCCCTTTAATAAGGGTCTGCCAAGACACGCCACACCAGCCCTGCACACTGAATTATAGATAAGTGTGTGAGTGTGTGTGTATGTGTGAGTAAGAAAGTCTGTGTCACAGTGTGTTTTTGTGTGTGGTGTGTTTCTGTTTTGTGTGTACTGATTGGGTGTGTGTGTGTGTTCTTTGTACTTTCTGTGTGTGTGTGTGTGTCAGAGAAATAAAGTTGTCCCTGTTACTTCAGGGGAGCGTTTCTTTAATAAGCCAATTGAGTCTGACATTTTCCTTTACTGTTATGATCCCACAGCTGTGCTTGACTGATGACTGCTAATCACAGTGGGGCGGGGCGGGGGGGGGGGGGGGGGGGGGGCTTTTTACAGGCCAGAGATTCTGCTGCAATCAGCTGCAACAACCCCAACCACTACACACACATCTCTGATGGATTCTGTTCCAGCCACTTTCTGCTTACACTTATGTTCTTAGCTGCACTGACCACAAAACCTGTTCAATATGTCCCAACACCATCACCGTGCCCCCGCCCCAGTCTCAATCCTGTGTCTTAGTCTCCAATACAGACCTCAGGGCCCATACTGATTGGCCAAAGAGGACAGACAGATGATTTGTGAGGCTGATTGGACTGGCCCTAGGAGAGAGGGGAGGGGTCTTTTTAGGATGTGTGTGTGAGTGTGTGTGTGTGAGTGAGTGAGCGTGTGTGTGTGTGTGTGTGTGTGTGTATTGGTGGGGTCTTCTAAGGTCTCACTCCTAATGCAGCTCACAGGATATCAGATCAGATTATGCTGAGAAGCCTGAGGGGTTTAAAAAAGATGTGCTCACACGTCAACACGCACACACACACACTCATTCTCTCTCACACACTTTCCTTTTTGCCCTCCTCTTCTACCTTGCACGACATTCACGTATACACACACACACAAACATTAATTTTCTCTCACACACTCCACTCTTTTCTCTCCCTCTACCTTGCAACACATATTCACACATATCCACGCACATTGGCACACACACACACACACGCACACAGGCAAACACATGGTTGAGAATGAAACTGCTTTCTTAGACTTCTCTTTGCCTTGGCTGGGTTTCTGCAGTGCATCAGTTCAGGCAGAAATGCTCAATGCTGCACAGATGGGCTGAAATGCTCAATGCTGCACAGATGGGCTGAAATGCTCAATGCTGCACAGATGGGCTGAAATGCTCAATGCTGCACAGATGGGCAGAAATGCTCAATGCTGTACAGGGGTGCATTTCCCAAAAGCATTGTTGCTAACTACGTTAGCAACTACCATGGTTGAAACTATGTAAGTACGACACAACTGTTCCCCAAAACGATAGTGTGAACTATGGTGGTGGAACTTACATAGTACGATGCATCGTTACACTGCGTCAGTGTTTCCCAAAACCATAGTAGCAACGAACGTTCGCAACCACTGTCAAGTGTTTTCTCTTCTTGGTTGTGCTTAACCCTCACTTGATAGGGCGGTACCAATGCTGAACTTTTAAACTGGGTTTCACTCAATAACCAGGCCTCTGTTCCATCTTTATCCTTTTTTATTTGTCTTCAATTTTTGCAGCCCAGATATTTACAGGTGAAAAACCTTAAACCAGAAAACATCAACAATTTACCAATTTGCACATTTTCTGTAAAACAGACACACAGGACTCAAAATGATTCATTATCAAACTTGACTCTAGACACATATGTACATATAAATCACAGATTTCCACATGATTTCAGTTTGAATTCATCACGGATATTAAATCACAATCTAAACTACAGGAGGCACAATGAATTAAAAGAGTAACCAAACACAATGAACTCACTAAACATTTGAATAGTCAAGCAGTGAGTTTAGCACATTTTTCACCCATATAAATATTTACAATACATATTCACTCCCATGAACTACAATTTACCATTTTGGCAATTAAATATTTTTAGTTTCCATGTTAGACAGATGTTATATGCAAATATGACTATGCACACTTTTAAACCATGTCTTTACAAGCCACCAATCCAGTACAACAACATCCCACGTATCAGAACGCATATCAGAATTAAATCACTGCATTAAGCTTACAATTACATACAACTACAATAAAATTAACCAACCAATATCTGCGCAATACATTCCATAAACTACCACGTGAATATTTACAACAATCAGATACTACAGCTCGCAAACATAGTTTCTTCCCGCTTGCAACAATCAACAAGTGTCACTCGCAGCAAAGTCTGATTAATGTGGCAATCTTACCGGCTGTCTGTTCAGTCTTTGAATTGATACCCGATCCTGCACAGCTTCAGGGATGCTCGATGAGAATAGCGATTTTCTTTCTTACGCTGAATTAGCGTTTTGCCGGTTCAAACTATACCTTAGACCGGCACATCCGGGAACTTGACTCGTGACAAACGTTCCCGCCCCTTTCGGGGGGAAAACAAACAACCCCTCTCATTAACTCCAACGCAAATTAGGGTCAATAAACGTAATTCGTACAGAAATCGCAGGAGTAAATAATAACAAAAAATACCACAAATCAATATGACCACTCAATACATAACCACTTTGTCGGTCGTTGACCATGAAAGATACCTACAAAAGCTTAATTCAATTAATATAAAAACATGTCCCTTCAGTCTCCCGAGTAGGCTACGAAGTGGTGCAACAACCCCACTCAGTGACCAGAAGTGTCATACGGTCTTCTCTTCTTATGGCTTGTAGCCATAATTTTCTTCTGTCAGGATTTTTTTTGAGGACATGGTAGGCAAAAGAAACTCAGGGAGGGGTTCTTAGCTGTGTGGTTGGTACATGTCTACCGGTTCACTCTGGCTTGTTCTGAGGGAATGTTTTCCCCTCAAAAGGGGCATGGCGCAAACAACCTGCTCTGTGTGACGCGGGTCCGGTTGTAAGTATACCACTTGGATTGGAGACGTGCGCATCTTTGTTCTGCTCGAGTGCACACAGGTGAGTGATAATTAGTTCCGCCGGCCACCGACGAGAAGGGGCGTTCGCCGCGACAACCACTATCGTAAAGTTGTGTAGTTACAGCTACACCTCTCGACCTGTAGTATGTAGTAAGAACCATAGTTGCTGGAGACGACGTAACCCTGATGACGGAACACGCAGCGGACAGATGGATGAGAGGTAGCCATTAAACGATCCCATAACATTGCTGTGGGATACCATACCATAGCATTGCTGGAGGCTACAATCGCACATTACTGGACAACGTTATGTGGTACAGTGGAAAGTGAAGTGTTGTGGAGTTAGCCTACAACAGAGCAGTCCGTGGTGAAGTATTATGGTGACCGCAATCATCTGTGTTGTTATTATTCGTGAATTTACATGTAGCCTAATGCTAATGTGTCAGCACAGATTCTTTCGAACACCCGTTAAGTTATCTGTAAACCTTTTGAATGCCAACGGTATTGTTATGTGAGGCTAGCATTGTAATTGTTATAAAAGGATAACGTTACATTGTGTGTTGGGATGAAGCATCTGCTAATCATACACATAGCTAACGGTATATGGAATCTATGTAGCCAATAATGATGTGGTGAAGTGACTGTGCTGTGGCAGAGACAGCGTGTGTGCTTTACATGATAGTGGTTACGGGTTCAAGACTGAGTCGATGGTTGTAAGTATCCCTGTGGAATGGGGTTTGTGTTGTATCTTGTCTGATCACGAGCTATGTTTAGCGGGTGTATAAGTTAGGCTACTCTTAATTATTATACGATTTTGATATTTGAACACATAGCTGAATCATGTTGGTACAATGACATTGGAGAATGCTGCTGTGAAATTGAGTAGCCTCTCGCTTGGAGAACTTTAAGACCTCTGGGACTTGGTGGATAAATGAGCATGCAGAGTGCTGTGGTCAGTGTCAAAATGTGACATGATTTTCACTGATTTAACTTGTCCTTCATGGCCCAGGTATGCATAGGCAAGGCACAGATAATGTGTGCTAATATAGCATGAAAAACAGTGTAGCAGTAAAACAGTAGTGAAAACATTAGGCTGTGGACATTAGTAAAACAGTAGTAAAACAGTAGTAAAGCAGTAGTGGGCAGTCAGTACTCAAACATGGAGAGGGTGGAGTGGCAGACAGACTAAGCAGAGAAGTCTATCTCTCCTCTTCCCTTTAGTGAGGCATTGAACAGTTCAATGGCCCTGGGGACAAATGACTTCCTCAGCCTTTCAGTTGTGCATGGCAGTGAGCGAAGTCTCCAGCTGATCAAGCTCTTTTGCTTTTTAATAGTGCTGTAGAGTGGATGACTTTTACATGACTTCATGCGTTCGGCTCTAACCGACATAGCCCGACATTCTCCAAAAACATCTGCAACCATTGTAGTCCGAACTATGTTGGTTGAAACCAACATGGTTCAAACTAACAAAGTACCGTATTTTCCAGACTATAAGTCACACTTTTTTTCATAGTTTGGCTGGTCCTGCGACGTATAGTCAGGTGCGACTTATATATGAAAAAAATATATAATTGAACATGTTTTTAAATGTTAATTTATATTACCTGACATGAACCCTACATGAAACATTATGTCTACAGCCGCGAGAGAGCGCTCTCAAATGCACAAGTCCTGTGCACTTTCAGTCAGAGATTAGTGCTTGTACTATGCCTGAAACACACGTGCATACCTAAATCGTCAAATTATGGCCGGGATTCTATTTATAGCCGGGCCTCAGATTTGGACAAATAAAAGCCAGTATAATTTTGTTTCAATTTAACTCATAAAAGAGCTCTTCGTAATATTTTATATTTTTGGTTGGTATTGTTGCCAATGAAAAGTCATTGTCCTACACCATGAGTCTCCAACACATTGCTTTCATTGCTCTCAAGTTACCAGTCGCATGCCACCCCCTTCTGGGCCCAGTTTCCCGAAAACGACGGAAACACGCTCTTACGAGGGTTTTCTACGATTCATCTTACGATCGTTCGTTTGGTTTTTCCGACTGTTTCCCGAACATGCTTGTAGCGTGAACGTGCGTGCACTGCTCTTAAGATGCTCTTAAGGGGAGCTGTCCACGTTAATAGTTCTGAAATATCCTCTCATTTGATGGTGATGTCAGGTGACTGCACGTCACAGCTATAGGCCTACCGTTTAAACTTCGGATCTACACATTAATTCACATCAATACGAAAATAGAAACACTTTGGCATTAGCTTATACCACACACAGACATAAATAATTGTAATTATTTAAGATTAGATTGTTGCACCATGCAATAATTTTTCGCGGTGTCACTTAAGAACACGTTTGAAGATAAGAAGTCGAGTAAGAAAGTGAGGAAATGTGTAGGCTTAGATTTTGATGCAGTACAGACTAAACCACATGTTCCTTTCTCTGCGTTTACCTTATAGGCCTAATAAAATATAGCCTTCACTTAGCAAAGATAATGGCAAACTATTCTGGCAACGTCTCGTTTCATAACTTGATTGCATTTTTGTCCGCTTTTCATCACATTATTATGACCATTAAATTTAAGCTATGCTATTTTGCACGCTAAAATCTGATTCATCACAGGTAAACACAATAAAGAATGGGAACGTAAATTGGATTATGTATTCTAGTATTCTAAGTTGTAATTCCTCTGTATGTCCTGTTGGTGACCTCAGTGAGAAGTACTGTTAAGACGCTCTTAGCCCGTAACGACAACTCTGGAGCACTCGTAGATCTACGAGTGTTTTCACGATGCTCTTAAGCTACGATGGTTTCGGGAAACAGTCGGCAAATCTTAAGACGTTCGTAAGAGGGACTTTACGACGCTCTTAATATGCTTTCGGGGAAGTGGGCCCTGAGCTATAGAGGCTGAAGCAGTAAGCTACATTTAAACACAATTGTTGCTGCCAGGCATCAGCCTATGAATTTTATAAAAAAGTAAATCATGCATAATTTAAAAAATAACTACATTTAGGCTATCTTAGACCTCTTTGGCTATATGGAATAAGGTTTCCCTTGCAGCACAGCACACGTATGAATGAATGAAAGCGCGGATACCTTATCTCGGAATAAGTGGATGGCAATCGAAATCCCGACACTATATGAAACTTAATAGTAAGCCATTAAATAACCCACAGATTTCAGTGGTCATCAGTCCCGATATTTAGCAATATAATCAAACAGTCCAAACGTAAATTAAATCTCAAATTGAACATCTGCTTTTGATAGCCTATCCATGCCTCCAAACGAAAAGTAGGCCTATGTTAAATAAAACGCAAGAAATAAAGGACTATAGCTGACTCGAATACAAGCCATGGCCAAATAAAGGTGCTGTGCTTTGTGCAGCCTAAATTTGAGGATTTAAGAGTCTCCTAAACATTCCTCACCTGTTATCAGACAAGCTTGACAACATTTGAAAACAAAACTCACTGCCATGTAATATTTGATCGCTGTTTTGCTACTAATTATCTTTCACGTAATGAATACGCACAGAAAGTGAAAGTAGGCCTACTCTGCGCTCCGTGTCTGTAGCTGTCTGTTCACGTCCGCAAACGTCAAATGGAGAAGTCATCCATGTTCTCTCGCGTTATAGGCAGTCATGCTTCTGTATTTGCAAAATTCCTGACGGTTCCTGATCGCTAAATGTTTGTTTTCCTTTTCTGTCGATAGCGGTTGATGTTGAAGCACCTAGGCTATAATTTGACTTCAGCGGTGACAAATCCTGCTGAGAGAGAGAGAGCAACGAGAGAGAGGCACCCCCAAAGTGGTCCTGCGCGCGCGTGTGTGTCTCTGCATGGGGTTCAATTGAAGTCAGAGTTGGTCCGTCAATAGTCCCGCATTCAGGCCGCTCCATTATTATATCAATGTCAGACAGCGCTGTAAAATGTGTGGGAATTTCTCGCATTATGATGGCTAGATTTGCGGGACTTTTATTATTATGCTCAATACTAAGTAATAATTTATTCGCAATACCCGCAATCCCGCGCTGGAATTTAGACCCTGGTTTTAAATGCGCATCTTTTTTTCTCTTGCTCTCTCGGAGGAGGCCAGCCAATCAATTGTTCTGCTGTCAGTCTGTGCCAATATATCGTCCAAAATGATTGATTGCATTGCGTTCTCCACATTTTTAGCTAAATTTTCATGTACCACATCAGCATTTTTGTTCAGTGATTTTTTTTTGTAAATTGCTTTAGTTAGCGTCGGGCCCTTGTCAGCAGCCTTCGGCTTGCCTCTTGCCACTATTCACTCATTCGTCTTCAGTAACATTCCCTGTAGAATTCTCAATATTTTTGGCCTCAATGTGTCCAGTTACATAGTCTGTCTGTTCTTGGTCTTGGATTTTGTGAAATATATTTCTAAATATCACCTGCTTGCAGCAGCTTCAGTCTGCACTTCCTTTTAAAACCGCATCTTTTTCTCTCTCCAGCATTTAATCTGCTGCCGGCTTGTCTCTCCACATCTCCAAAATGCTTGTTTGCATTGCATTCTCCACATTTTTAGCTAAATTTTCATGTACCACATCAGCATTTTTGTCCAGTGAATCTTTTCTAAATTGCTTTACAATTACCATCGGGCCTATAGGCCTATCGCCTGCTTGTTTCGGTCACCTCCTTTTAAAACTGCATCTTTTTCTCTCTCGTGAGCATTTAATCTGCTGCCAGCTTGTGACTCCACATCGCCCAAAATGCTTGATTGCATTGTATTCTCCACATTTTAGATACATTTTGGTCTACCACATGGCATTTTCTTTCAGTGGATCTTTTGCTTTGCAATTACCTTCCTGCCCTCCTCTTGGCTGCCTTCACTCCTTCATCTTCATTAATCTTTTTGGCCTCAATAATCCAGTTACATAGTCTCTGTTTTTGGTTTTGGATTTTGTGAAATACATTTCTAAATAAAGGCGACTTATAGTCTAGTGCGACTTATATATGTTTTTTTCCTGCTCATGACGCATTTTTTGACTGATGCGACTTATACTCAGGAGCGACTTATAGTCCGGAAAATACGGTACTATGTAAGTACAACGGTTTTGGGAAACAGTCGTAACTTACATGTTGGTTAGTTGAACCATACCACGTTAGTAAAAAGCTAACCTCTGTAGTTGTACGGGAAACGCACCCCAGATGAGCTGCAGTTGGAGTGGAGTCTTGTGCACCACATGGCTTGCGGATCAGTCTCTCCTCCCCTGTGCCAGATGTGCATAGGCGTGCATACATAGACAAAGGTGGTGCTAAAGCTTTGAAATGATCTTTTGAAAACCTGAGCCATTAAAAACGACTGAAACAATGCCCTGAAATGAGCCACCTCCTTGCGCACACCCGACCAGCCTATCTCTCTTCCTTTGTCACGTGAACTTGCGAGGTCGCGCGCAGGGCACGCCAGATGCGCAGCACCATAGCAGTTCAGTAAGGTCTTCAGATAGCAGGCATGGTCGCTGACAGGCTGCTTCTCCCGTGCCCCATCAGCCAGGTAACATACAGATCAAGCAAAATCTTACAGTTTGCCCTCTAAGCCCAACATGTAATAATTTTGTTGTGCAGTAAAATGTCTCATTCAGCACCAAACAAGCATTTTTGCTGACTGGTCACCTGATAAACTAGTTAGATGAAGCTAGATAAAGTTTTACGCTGTAGCCCAAATCAATGACAGATAACGTGACGACCACATAATTTCGGTAGATTTTGCAAATTTATGTGTTAAGAAGAGCGTTTTCTGTTGTATATGTTTTGTTAGGCAACATGTATTAACACATTCATTTGTGACAGAAGAAACGGGAAGTTCCCCATTACCTAACCCACTATAACTCCTTCTCCTACTGTTTGGTCTCTTTATTGTCTTACAGATCAAGTAAAATCGTACAGTTTGCCCTCTAAGCCCAACGTGTAATCATTTTGTTGTGCAGTAGCCTAAAATGTCTCATACAGCATCAAACAACTAAGCATTTTTAGCCGACTGGTCACCTGATAAAGTTTTACGCTGTAGCCCAAGTCAATGACAGATACCGTGAGGACGACCACATAGGCTACAAATAATTTCGGTAGAGTTTGCAATTGCAAATCTATGTGTTAAGACGAACGTTTTCTGTTGTATAGGTTTTGTTGGGCAACATAAATTACCACATTTTGGTCTCTTTATTGTCTTAATTGTATATTGATTTACTAATTGCAGCACAAGTAAAATTTCATTCAACATGTGCGTGTAATTTTTTTTTATAAAAAATAACCCCCCCCCCCTCCTGAGCACCTGCCCCCCAAAATGTCTGTGCATGCCACTGCAGATGTGTGTGTGTGAGCCAGGACTTCCACTGTGACATACACACACACACACAGCACTTCTATCAGTCTCTCCTCCATTGACACACGTACATACACACGCCACTTCTATCAGCCCCTCCTCCCCTGTGCCAGTCACCTGTGTGAGCCAGGACTCCACTGTGACATATGCAAGAGGAAGTAAAACAACCTGCCATAAACACATTGGAAATTAACAATGAAAAAGTTGTGTTCATAATTAAAGGTGTGTGTGTGTGAGAGAGAAAGACGAAGAAATATTAATGTGCAGAGAACAAGATTAACCATTTCTGAAAACTGTTTCCCATTCACCTATACTCACATGCATTGTGTGGTAGTTACTGATGAGTTCTTCTGTCTCAGCGCCATTATTTCATTCTCAAGGGAATTCTGTTCTAGAGTTCTAACTGTTATCTTCCCATGAGTTCTTACCATGTTCCAAAGTTCTAACCGTGCACAAACCTACATGAGATGGTTCTCCTCTGAAAAATGTCCCTACTGCAACATTTCACTGCTGAAAGAGTTCCTAGCTCAAAGACTTACCTATTAAAGCAGCACTGAGGAAGATTTGCTCTCGGCCTCCCCCTACAGTTGAGAAGCGCAATAATAAACAAACTAAATGTGCATCTTTTGCTACAAAGTATGAGCATCCAATAAAATACAGAGGGAGTGCCCCGACAGCAGTCTGCAGGAGATCTGAGTTGGACAGTGTTCCTACCCAAATAACAAAATTCCAATGGCTGATTTACAAGTGATAAAGTTCAGAGTGCGGCAGAAGTGCCATTCGCCCTGTTTATTAGAGTTTATGTGCCATCAAAATTATGTTGGAAATGTTATTTTAAGGTAAATAAAAACTATTTAAGGGGCCTTTTAAATAGCTTCCCATTGAAAGATTTCTCCCACGTACCGACAGTGGAAAACTGCGGACCTAATCACCATAACCATCTCGTCCTCAGCCTCCCAGGATGACCTGCACCGGTGTCTGACCTTTGACCTTCGCGGCTGTACATCTGACAGGAAGTGAAAGTGAAATGAAAGGGGCTTTAGAATGCTGATTTCTGCATCGATTAGCTGCTGTGTTGTGGTAATGCCGTCCCTGAGCTATGACTTAGTCATGAACTGCCTCAGGGGAAACTCCTCACATACATCCACTCCACTTCACCTCCTCTTCTTTTCCTCTCATCTTGCGCTCCTCTCTCTTCCTCCTTTTCTCTGGTGTGTGTGTGTGTGTGTGTGTGTGCTGACTGTGGCTGGCTGCATTGCAGGGAATCCTCCAGTTTCAACATAACTGTTTTCTGACAGTGTGTGTGTAGGTAGGTGCCTGTGATGTTTTTCTAGCTATGTGAATTTAGCTCACAATTAGTCTGACAACCTGCCATGCCAAGTACTTACTCATGCACAGAGAACACACAAAAGTAAAACACACACACACACACACAAGTAAACAGTGCCAATGGAGGACAGCAGGATATGGCACAGATCCAGCCCCGCCCACAGTTATAAGACGGGAAAATGTCATCTCACTTTTCATACACGCATACATTCACACAGAGAGGTCTTGGACATCTCAATTTCTTCCTACACACCCACACAAAAGGCTCTGAGACTACATGGGAAGGTCTACGTAGCTCAAATATACAGACTTGCATTTATCTACATGTATTCATTAGCAACTGTGGTGGATTTCTATGACTTAACGGATGCATGTATGGTTTTTATAAACTTTGATATTACTGCAATTATTATGAGACTTCAAGGCCTGTACACATCTTAAACAGACCAGACCAGCAGTCAAGGAGTGGGGTGAGGGAGTTCACAGTGACACCTGGCTGGATGGTCGAGGGGGTGAAGGAGTTCACAGTGACACCTGGCTAGATGGTCGAGGTGAAGGAGTTCACAGTGAACTAGATGGTCGAGAGCGAGAGGATGATGTAATTGGATGATGTAATGGTGGTAACAGCAAGGCCAAGTAACAGGTGGCAAGATAAGAAGCCCTGTTACAACTGGAAAAAAACAGAATCTGGGAAAAAAATACCCAGAAGGAGACAGTTTTGCATATAATTTATGCATGATGAGACAATGGGTTCCACCAATAGTCGTAACCTTGGTGGATGCTGATAGGCCAACAGGTGTCTTTCGAGGGTGGCGAGAGGGCCCAACCCCAAGGTTAAGGAATATAAAAGATAGGTCGCAGCCACCTGTTAGTCAGATCTCATCGGGGGCGCCAGCTGATGACATCTCACATCACCCTATTGCTTGACACCTGGTCTGGACATCGTTTAGGCTGGACTATCACTGCAATACGGTGAATAAAGATCAACAGTCTTCAGAGATCTCCTGTCTGCATTGTCTCCTTCGGATGCTTTGTTCCAGAGTGCTAATTAGTAAGTAGTTAAGTGATAAATTGTTCAGTGGATTCGGAAGTGGACCGGTTTTTCCACGACACAACATACAAAAATGAGAGAACAATCAAGGTCATAGATAAACACGATGCAAGTTGCAAAACTCTATGCAAATAAGCACTCACACACACCCACACGCACTCACACCCAGACACACATCCACCCACTCACTCACACCCAGACACACTCACTCACACCCAGACACACACACTCACACCCAGACATACACACTCACAACCAGACACACTCACCCAGACACACTCACACCCAGACACACTCACACTCACCCAGACACACTCACACCCAGACACACTCAGGCAAACTCACACACACCCAGACACACTCACACACATACACTCACACACACTCAGGCACACCCAGACACACCCACTCACACACACTCAGGTTTATGGGGGAGCTAAACAACCCAGGATGTGAGGCAACATTACACCCACATTAACACACACACACATTATACCCACATTAACACACACACACACACATTAACACACACACACACACATTACACCCACATTAACACACACACACACATTACATCCACATTAACACACATACACACACATTATACCCACATTAACACACACAGAAACAGTATACCCACATTAACAAATACTCATAACACGTTCCCTATGCAGACAGCATGAACACACCAACATACCCACACATACTGTACATTTAATCACATACGCATACACACAAACAGGCACTTGCACATAAATACACACACATGCCCACTCATAGTCACAAATGCACACACACACACATACATTCTCTCATGCTTACACACACTCACTCACTTGAACACACATACTGGCATGTGCATTTACACACACACGTTTATAACATTATTTACAGATGTCTATTGATGTACAAAGATGAATCTCTGAACTACAGCTGTATAATAAGATGCTCTTTGCACCTTAAAAACTAGCATCTTATGTACAAAACTGATCACACATGGATTAATGCACATTTTGCATGCCAGAATGGCTATCTGTGCTGTTTTGCGGTGGAAAAAACTTCTGTCTTTTAAAAGCAGGTGTGATCCAGATTGCAGTTAATTGTATCAATTACAGAAACTTTCAGGGACAACAGAATCAGTATCAGAGCACCAAATAGCATTCATTGTAGTTTGTTAAAAGAAACCTCAACTTTTGTTTGCCTTTCAAATGTCGTACTTTCACTTTCACGTCATCCACTTCCCCATCTGCTAGACTAGGGTATTACGTCTGTCTACGTGCACTCTATTGTATGCACAACAATAGATTAAATATGCATCAAATCCCAAGTCCAGCAGTCAACTTTTTAAAACTGTTTTATCATTCTACTCTACTGTATGCACAACCATAGATTAAATACTGTATGCATCAAATCTCAAGTCCAGTAATCAACTTTTTTAAACTGTTTTATCTAAGTAACTTCAGTCTGTAGTGAAGTGCAGCAGTCAGGCTGTTTTCACATACGGTAATGTCTGCAGGCTACACTCATTACACACACACACACACACACAGTAATATCTGCACACTCACACACACACACACTCATCACACAGTAATGTCTGCAGGCTGCACAAATACACACACACTCTCATCACACAGTAATGTCTGCAGGCTCACACACACACACACACACACTCATCACACAGTAATGTCTGCAGGCTGCACGCACACACACACACACACACTCATCTCACAGTAATGTCTGCAGGCTGCACACACACACACACACACACACACACATCACACAATAATGTCTGCAGGCTGCACACACACACACACACACTCATCACACAGTAATGTCTGCAGGCTGCAGACACACACACACACACACACACACTCATCACACAGTAATGTCTGCAGGCTGTACAAACACACACACACACACACTCATCACACAGTAATGTCTGCAGGCTGCACGCACACACACACACACACACACAGTAATGTCTGCAGGCTGCACACACAGCAGAGCTGCAGGACAGGAGTACAGAGCTGCAGGAGGACAGAGCTGCAGGATAGAGTACAGAGCTGCCAGAGGACAGAGCTGCAAGAGGACAGGAGGACAGAGCTGCAGGACAGAGCTACAGGACAGGAGGACAGAGATGCAGGACAGGAGGACAGAGCTGCAGGAGGACAGAGCTGCAGGACAGAGCTGCAGGAGGACAGAGATGCAGGACAGGAAGACGGAGCTGCAAGAGGACAGAGATGCAGGACAGGAGGACAGAGCTGCAGGACAGGAGGACAGAGATGCAGGACAGAGCTGCAGGACAGGAGGACAGAGATGCAGGACAGGAAGACGGAGCTGCAAGAGGACAGAGCTGCAGGACAGGAGGACAGAACAGCAGGACAGAGCTGCAGGACAGGAGGACAGAGATGCAGGACAGAGCAGCAGGACAGGAGGACAGAGCTGCAGGACAGGAGGACAGAGCTGCATGGGTCCGACATAAACTCTCTTCCAGGACAAACCTCAAACATTTAGCAACACAGGGCCCAACTACCACCTGTCTGTCTGATTAAAACACAGCTACCACCATCTGTCTGTCTGATGTAAACACAGCTACCACCATCTGTCTGTCTGTCTGATTTAAACACAGCTACCACCATCTGTCTGTCTGTCTGATTTAAACACAGCTACCACCATCTGTCTGTCTGTCTGTCTGATGTAAACACAGCTACCACCATCTGTCTCTTCTTCTCCCTGTCTTCTCATCTCTCACTTCAACTCTTTTTTTAAATGAGTCTTTCCCTGCCTCTATCTCTCCTTCCTTTACAACTCTCCTTTTCTCTCTCCCTCCCTGTCCTTCTCTCTTGGGTGGCAGTGGTTGGGGCTTAAGAGGCAGAGTGTCTGCTGTGGACACAGACGAGAGATCCCCCGTCCCCCTGCCCCTCTCCTCCTCCACTCCAGGGAAGAGCTTCATCTTCTCATAAATCTCCCTCCGTTTGGATTGGCCATTAACTCAGAGCTGCAGCGATGAAACTACTATTGCAGCCTGTGTGTGTGTTTGTGTGCATGGAGATATATGGCAAACTGTGTGCACTACAGGCATATTATAGCATGTGTTAATGGTTATTAGTGCTTAAGGTGCTGTGTGAGATGTGCATGCATCCATAATGTGTGTGTGTGATTGGTGGTGATGTTCCAGTGTTTGTGTAATTACTGTTAAAGGAACCGTATGTAAGATTGTGGCCAAAACTGGTACTGCAATCTAATTACTGTAGAGCGGTGTATCCCCTCCCCCGTGACTGGCAGAGCTGGCAACCGGATCTGGATGCCAAAACACTACTGACTTCGTGATTAGTAGATAGGTGGAGGGTGGCGCATCAGGCCAAAACACAACATGACAACATGAACATCAGTTGAGGGCTGCAACTTCACATTTTAAATGACAATATCCTGGCCGGACTACTGTTGTCAGTGATATAAGTATTTGAAATGAACATGATTTCTTAATGTCTAGTGACATATCAGGGCCATTTTATGATTAATTGAAATACATTTCTTACATATGGTTACTTTAATGGTGAATTAGTATCATGTGTGATTAGTGTGTGTGTGTGTGTGTGTGGGGGGGGGGGGGGTAATCTTGTGTGTGATTAGTGTGTGTGTGTGTGGGGGGGGTTATCTTGTGTGTGATTAGTGTGTGTGTGTGTGTGGGGGGGGGGGGGTCTTGTGTGTGATTAGTGTGTGTGTGTGGGGGGGGGTATCTTGTGTGTGATTAGTGTGTGTGTGTGGATGTGGGGTTATCTTGTGTGTGTTCATCAAATGAAGGGGCCTTTTCAGACAGCGCCAGCGTGTGTGTGTGTATGTTTGTGTGTACTCTTGTGAGTACTCAGACACAGGAGGATCTTTCATACAGGAGCAGGATGGTATTGGCCGATGGCCTATACACAAGGGCATCTCATCTTGAAAGACTAACCTTGAGTCAGGCCCACCGTCACTTCTGCACACACACACAATACCATCCTGCCCCTGTCTGAAAGCGCTTCCTCATCAATAATCACACACACACACACACACACTACAGAAGAGGAAAAGAAACACCTCTGCAATATCTCAATACATTTGAACACACACTCATACACTCCTCTGCAATATCTCAATACATTTGAACACACACACTAATACACACCTCTGCAATATCTCAATACATTTGAACACACACTAATACACACCTCTGCAATATCTCAATACATTTGAACACACACTCACACACCTCTGCAATATCTCAATACATTTGAACATGCACACTCACACACCTCTGCAATATCTCTATACATTTGAACACACACTCATACACCTCTGCAATATCTCAATACATTTGAACACACTCATACACTCACGTATACATACAAATGCCTTCATATGCATAATACACATCCACTCTCTCCCCACACCTGCCTGGCCTCTCCAGCTGTAAGTGGCTTTCGCTAAGAGGATGTGCTGAATCCATAAGACTATAGAAGTGCTAAAGCCACAGGGACCTACACACACACACACACACACTTTGCAGAGATGAAAAGAGTGATGGCTTTAAAAGAGACGTGAGTCGAGTGTGAGCTCTCCACCTGACGCGAGACCTTTTCATGCTCCGCAGCCAATCTCCATGGCGATGACTGGGCAGCCCGAGGTGCTAAGCTGAAGACAATGTGGCGGCTGATCAAAGCTAACGCTTCACAGAGGTGATATAGCCAGTGCGGCCGCGCACTAATCCAGCAGGAATTAGCATCCGATACTTAGCCCTCATTACGCCCTGGAACAGAAGCACGTCGCCAAGTGACCTTTTCCAACCTGGATTCCATTGTGTGTGTGTGTCTGATAGACAGAGTGAAAGTAAGTGTATGTATGTGTGTATGTCTATGAGAGTGTGTGTGTGTGTGAGAGAGTTTGGAGGTGATGGATAATGACTAGGAGTCTATGCAGATGGCAGGAGGACAATGGCCATCTTTCTGAAATAGAGAGGAGATGTCACACTTTCAAAGTGGACAACTTCAGTCACACACTTGTATATATGACGACACACACATACAGTACACACACAGCTGATGACTCTAGACACACACTTTTAGAAATGATGACATGCACACACTCACTTTCATAGCCGATGATTTCAGTCCCACACTTTCATAAATGACGACACACACACATATTTTCGCAGCTGACAACTCCAGACACACTTTCATAACGGGATCAAAAGAGTATATATACTTATACTTAAATGACGGCTCTCACACACACTTTCACAGCTGACAACTCCTCACACACTTCCTCTTCTGAAAGGAGATATATATATTTGTGGTGGTGACTTAACTTAATGTTTCCTTGTGTGTTAATCTTAGTGTACACCAGGGTCATATTAGGCAGTAGGCCGAATTTGTTGGAATAGACCTCGTTGGGGCCGTCATTGTCATGGTCATTATCATTTCTCTGTATGGGTATCATAGTGGTGTTTGACGATATACTGCTGTCACACACTGCTCTTTCTCTCTTGCAATACCCCACCTTCCATATCAGTTTTTTCGGCATCTTCCTTCCTGAGAATGATCTGTAGTGCTAGACTAGATGAGAATATCTTATTTTTTCTAATTGTCCCTTCCTACCCAAAACATCTGGGTATGAAACCTACTGGTGGGCTGGATCTGGTCTGGTCCTTATGTTTGACACCTCTGGGTATGAAACCTACTGGCCCCGGGACTGGTCTGGTCCTTATGTTTGACACCTCTGGTGCACACTGTGCGGTACATTACATTTAGTCATTCACCCTGATAAGTGAATCAGAGGAACACAGCCCCCCCCGGCTATTAGTGTACTGGTCTCTGCCCCCCCCCCCCCACACACACACTGGCTATTAGTGTACTGGTCTTGCCCCCTCATATACTCTAAACTCCACTTCTCGTCTCTTCAACATCAACATGTATTAGCAGCCATATGGTGGATCGTTAATCGTTTGAATTTAAAGGCATCAAAAGTGTTAGCATGGCAATTATTCTCAGAGATTTAAAAGAAAAAATGGGTGCTGTGAACTCACTTGCTTTGCCTCTCTCTCTCTCTCTCTCTCTCTCACACACACACACTGTTACATACACCCATACACACACAGAACAGATGGCATATGTCTTCCCAAAAATAAAGCAATTTTGTGCTGCAATAGTGTTGAACAGAAGGCAATTTTTATGGTTCGATGCAATTGTGTGTGTGTGTGTGTGTGTAGATTGAGTGAGAGGTGGCATAATCTCTTATTAAATTTCAGCAATGTCGGGAGGATGCCACCATGAGATGAGGTGACTGCGTGTCTCTGTGTGTGCGAATAGTGTGTTTGTGTGTGTATGAATGACAGTGTATATGTGGTATGTGTATGTGATATGTGTATTTGTGTGTAGTTTGTGCGCAGTGTGTGTGACAGCTCAGGTAAACTCTGGTGTTAATGACAGACCCACCATCAGGTTACAGCTCTGTCATTTTCACTGGCTTGTTGCCATGGAGATGGCCCTGGGTCATCTAAAAAGATGGCACACTGTTCATCATGTGTGTGTGTGTTTGTGTGTGACGGAGCATGTGCCCATACACACACACACCCTCAGATCTGTCCCTCCCTCTCCCTGCTCTAAACAGATGTCCACTAAGGACAGAGGCATCTTCCTCTGGGTGGTGGTTCCTCTCGTGCGTCTCAGTAGAGTATGATCTGACTCTATTTATAAACTATATATATATATATAGTCTGACTACAGGAGAACACAGACATCAGTTTTGTTTGGTGTCTCTGAGCTGGCCAAAACCCCCGCTCTGATCTACAGTAAAACATATCCAGTCCTGATTTGGAAATGTAAGGGGCTTGATTTGGCATAGATTCAGTGTCTGGCTTACTGCCTATGATTCTCATAACAAGCCTGGTGCCAAACCGAGAAGCTTTGCTTTTGAAACGTATCAATTAACTTTTCTCCAACTGTAAAGGGTGCCTTCAGAACACCACAAGCTATAGTGAACCAAGAAGTATAAAATGTCTCCTATCGACATTCACATAAAGTTTTGTTCAAAGAAAATCAACCATACTTTTTTCAAATGTGCCTGAAAAGTACTAGTTCTTATGTTTACAGGAATACTTTTTGTGTGTTTGTGACTTTCTACGGCAGTGGAGGCTGGTGGTTTTAGAAGTAGCGGAGGAAGGTTGTTGTAGCGGGGTGGTTGTTCAACAACCTTCCAAACAAAACAAAAATTGAGCATGTAACACATTATACATACCTTAGGATGAAAATCAGTGCAAATAGAAACTTCAGCTTGGCCATGAATGAATTGAAAGAGAAAACCTTGAAGGGATTTCTAAGGCATTAAAATAAATCTTTTCAATCTGAAATACCCATCAGAATTTGGCTCAAAATATTTCAGTCCGTAATTGCTCTATATCAGTGGTTCTCAACCTTTTTTCAGTGGTGTACCCCCTGTGAAATATTTTTTCAGCCAAGTACCCCCTAACCAGCGCAAAGCATTTTTAGTTGAGAAAAAAGACTCAAAACAGAGCACTGTACCATCAGTGTCTAATTTATTAAACGTTGGAACTAATAAACACATACAACTTATATTTTCCTGAAATATTTATTAAATAATTGTTTTTTAAGTATTTTTGCATGGATTCTACTTTTTAAATATATGTATATTTTAACCCTTAGTACCCTAAGCTGTTTTTAGGGCATTTTCACTACCTTTATTCATAAGGATTTATTCTGGTCATTTTAAGTGTCACACGCACATATTACATATATATATTTTTTTTTTTCCGGCAGAGTCTCTGATCTGCCATCATTTCATGTATGAGTACTAGCATTGATTTTATTTTGATTTTTAAAGAATTAAAATAAAAAAAGCGTATTATAAAAAATCTTATATTTTGACATGTATCTCACCACAGCAAGCTCATAGCTCTACATGCATTTCATGTGTGTGTAGGGACTGTCACACTGACTGTCCTGAATCTAGCAATATCATTGCCACGGTGGAGGGATTCTCTGGGGCTGAGCAATTTACAGACATATGTGGTGTGCGCCTTACAGGAATAAATACCATTTTTTTTATTTAGTGATTAAAAATGACCTTTCTGCGCTCCATATCTGTAACACAAACTGATCTGACCTGACTTGACCCGAGTTTACGTGTTGGCCTGTGTGTGCCTGTCTGCACTCATGATTCTCTACAACTTTTTACTGCATTGCCATGAACAAAGTAAAGGCAAAAAAGGTGTTTCTTTGTCGAACAAATTGGGATGCAATGTGAGCCTTGAATTGAATGCCATGCAGGAATTTGCTAGGATCTCAAAACCGGATTATAAACATTCTATGCCATAGAGAAACACACAATAGCGTTGGATTATAAACATGCTTTGCCACAAAAACAGACAAAAACGTGAGGTAAGTCGAGCTATATGAAGTTATTATTTTGCTGTCACTTTATCTGTTTTATAACCCAGAAGGATGTATCAATGAAGGATGAACGCAGAGACTGTAAATATGATGCAATTTGATTTAATTTCATGATTTTTTTAAATCTTCATACTTTAACGTACAGACAAGTGCGTGGTCTCGTTGGAAAGCCCCACTTCTCTGTCACACAATAAAGGCTTCTCGCTGCTATGAACAGTTGCGGAGCAATGTAACAAAGAAAGGGTGTGTTTTTCGACACACTTTGCGTCAATCGGCGTCTAAGGGTTAAAATCTCACGTACCCCCTGGAGTGCCTTCACGTACCCCCATTTGAGAAACACTGCTCTATATGACAGTGAATTGTTGGGTCCCCTGACAAACCAAAACTTTGAAAAATGCAGAATTCTACAGAACATCCTCAGAAAACAGAAACAAACACCATGCATGCAGGAAAACAAACACCATGCATGCAGGAAAGAATTGGGCCAGTACCCCCTTGTATTAGAGAGCCAGCAAAGTCTGGCAACATCTAAAAACATGTGACCCCACCTCCATCATTTCAAACCCTGTAATAACCAAAGGAGTCCCCTCATCCAGTTGGTCCTAAGGCTCAAGCAAGAAAATAACAAAACTAACATGATTAAAGGAAAATTCCGGTTTTTAGGACTTTAAGGCCCTTTTCTGGTTTGTTTTGGATGAACTAGAGTGGTGGACACCGAAATTTTGACGATTGGTCCTGTCGACTTTTCTGACTCGTTTTGAATCGCCTTTGACTGCTCAGGGTGGCTGCCAAAAGGCATACTGTAGTAGGCTACTCAAACATGTCCTAAAACAACCCTTAACGTTCGTTTTCAAAACTGTGCAACTCACCGAGTGGTTAGTGGAGTTCGTTGACTATTAAAAGCAAATATATCGGGGCAATGTATGATTTCCAGCCGTCTTATTTGCTAGGCCTATTGTGGAACTATTTATTCAGACACCTCACAACCGTGTATAAACTTCCGCTCAATATTTGAACCTGAAGCATAGACGGTGGCGCAGTAATATCAACGTGCAATGAGTCTTCCAACAGAAATCAATGGGATTTTACAAAATGCCAAATAAAACACGACAGAAACTGTATTTCGCTACGCTACTTGTTTTGGAACATCAACGAACACCACTAACCACTCGGTGAGTTGCACAGTTTTGAAAACGAATGTTAAGGGTTGTTTTAGGAGGTAAATTGATGATTAATTGATGTAAATAATGTAAATAAACATGTAAATAAAATTTCAATTCGGCACGAGGGACTAATGTTAAAATTAATTAATAGCAAAATGGGGGGGGGGGGGGGGGGGGACGGACTTATCATACAAGACATGTATAATAATAACGAATGCTGTGTAAAAATAAATAATAAAGTAATACTGTAGATCTTTTTAAAGGAGTCCGACAAGCTTGCTGCCTTTGTCCGATTTTATTTAATCTTTATATAAATGATTTGGCCACCAACATCGAAAACACTTCTTCCCCAGGGCTTAATCTCCTATCCTGGGTTTTCCCATGCTGCCTTACGCGCGCAATTTTATTCACGCTGCTAGGCAGCCTGAATTCTATGGACTTCGTTTTCACCTCAACGAAGGAACCAATCACAGAACGGAGGGAGGGCAGCAAGACGATGACGACACACTGAAGCCGTTATGAGTTACGTACAGACGCATTTGATAGACATTCGTAGCGCCCAATAAACGACTCTGGGCATTCATAAACCACGTTTCAAATACAAGAAAATAAATGTCTAGTTTTATTTAGTATTTAGTTTTTCTTATCTTCTACTGTCTCTATTGTACAGTGGAGTTTTGTTGTGTATATACTTATATTTACCCTTTCTGCTGTACTGTAAGTGCATGTTGTGTGTTATGTCTGTATGCTACTGAGACCTTGAATTTCCCCTTGGGGATCAATAAAGTATCTACGGTATCTATCTATCTATCTACTTCCCAGACCCCATCTCAATGAGATGAGGTCTGACGTTAGCCAGGCTATTAATCTCCTGGGTAGAGATAAAATGTCTACTCTTAGCAGATGACCTGCTTATACTATCACCAACGGCAGAGGGACTACAAGAAAGCCTTGATGTTATAAATGAATATAGCACAACTTGGGCCCTACCAATCAATCATGAAAAATCAAAAATTGTAATCGTACGAAAAAAACAATCAACATCTAACAATTACCATTTTACAGTTGGCAAACAATCACTAGAACAAGTAAAACATTATTGTTATTAGGGATTAATAATCTCATATACCGGATAATTCCACAAAGCAATCATAGATTTAACGGAAAAGCCAAGAAAAACATATTACATATTAAGGAAATCATTAATTAAATAAAATCATCCAATAAAAATGTGGTTAATTTCTTTTTGTTATTCCGTAATGAAATCAATCTTGCTATATGGGAGCGAGATTTGGAGCACCAAATACAAAAACAATTTGGAGACATGGGGCAAAAAAGCCAGCCTGAGGTATTTAAAGGAGAATTCCATCTTGAATTTAGTCACGATAAGTCGAGCGACGAGTAAGAATGAACAGGTATGATAAGGGATCAGATTCCAAAAATAATTCCGTGGAAATGCATGGATTTCAGTTGCTGCTACTGGAAGAAACTGGAATCATGCATTTCCACTGAATTATTTTTGGAATCTGATCCCTCATCATACCTGTTCATTCTTACTTGTCGCTCGACTTATCGTGACTAAATTAAAGATGGCTGCAAACGCTAAACTTCGTGAAGATACTGTCTGCATAAATCGTCTTGTAAGTAAACTACCAGTGCTTTTTCAAAGTTCTCAATGTCTCGTTTTAAATGTCAGGGCCCTCAGAAGTCTACCAATGAAGTGTGGAGATACATTGAGCCTCGTAAATGGTGTAAAACAGTGATTTATTTGCATGGCTAGCCCGATGCCGAAGCACCACCATTGAAAAAGCTGTTGGTAGCATCGGCTAACTAGTGAAGGAGAAATTTTGGATTACTAACATTTTTATGTATTAGAAGTGATTATTAATAATTTTACATGTATTAGAAGTGAATACTAATCTACATTTATTACATAGAAGTGATTAACATTTCATTTTCTTATATTTTTTGTATGCTTTCTATACATTCAATACTGTGCATCAACTTTGCTTTGTCTGTCATTTGTTCTCTCCATGTCATGATTTTCTAATAAAGGTCATGCGACCCTTTTTGTCACGAGTTAAGGGTATTCTGCCTTAGGCAGTAATATTAGGAATATCCCGACAGGAACTAGACTATGGCAAGAGAATGCTGAAGGATGTATATGTATTGTATTGACCAATTATCTACTTACTTGGAGTAGCCCCATGACTTGCGTATGGCGCATGGATCACATGCTATGTCCAAGAAGTGTATACAGTATGTATTGTTGTATTTCTGTATGTATGAGGATTTTTTGGAAAAGACCATTGTACTCATGTGATTTGTATTACCAATGTAATTAACATGTATAAGATGGGGCTTCGCCCTAGAGAACTTTGAGTTGTGTTACTGGAACATGCTGTTGCTAGTGACCTGCTCCCGGTATCGTGAATAAACCTGCAGTGGTTCCTCACACCTGAGTGTTGCCTGGATATTTTTGACCACACTAGCGCCAGATTTTGGAGTGCAGGGGACAAGCCGAGATGGGCTATGAGACATACGTTCACACTCGGTATCATGTTTCAACACACTTTAGGTCAATATCACACCGGAATTCTCCTTTAATTTAGAATTCTGCAAAAATATTTTAGGAGTACACAGGAGTTGCTCAAATATGGGTTGTAGAGCTGAGTTTGGAAGATTCCCTCTCAATATCCACAACAGAGCGGCAAAATTCTGGCATCACCTACAACACAGTGAACCAAGTATACCACCATACTGCTGCCCAGCTGAGGGACGGAAAGCCAGAAAAGAACCTCCTAGATTACCTAATTGAAAAACATGGCCTAAACAAAATTGACTCAACCATTGCTTCAAAATTAAATCAATTAATAAAAAAAAAACTTGAAAGAAAATTACATTAAAGAAGCCCTATGCAACAATGACCTTAATTATGCAGGTTGTGAGTCGTTCTGATGGTTTTACAACACTTTCTCGGTTGTTTGGTGGGTGCTTCGTCTCCCTCTATCGCTTCTCCGCGGAAAAAACGAATATGCAACTTTCTGAACCTTTCTGAACCGGGTAAATCCGGATGTGACTCAGCGGATGTATCCAATCGCGCCTCGAAAATGTAATCAGATTGTAGTTTCTAAGAAGACTGCAAAACGGACACCGACTTTACTTTGTTGCTGTTGAAATTGTAAGTAGCCGACCCTTGGGTGAACTTCGTTTTTGTAATGTGGTTTGATAGTCTCTTCAACAATGTGGTTGCTCGACCGTTTTATTGTAAGCCCTGTATGTGTTTAGCTTGGTTTCTTGATGGCTAACTTGCTAGCTAGTGGGGGATTAGCGTAGCAGTCACTTGCTACCGAAGCTGCAGGGGGAGCTATGTCGTGAAAAATGCAAGCCCAAATCCGGCGAAAACCTAGCCTAGAAATCTAGATGCGCCCCTAGCGGCTAGTCTAGCAACTCTCTGTTGGCTTGTGAGCTCCAGAAATCGAAACTTAATCAGGCCATTGAAATCGTGTATAGAGTCGTTTGGTGGGCTTAACATAATGATTGATGACAGAGTTGCAACGGTTTGGCTTGAATTCCCTGCTACTTGAAAACAAATACCCTATCGAATTTGAAAGACAACTGATTATCCCGCCCCTCGGACTGAGCACTGCGAACGGTGAGTGCCCAGACCCTACATTTTAATGTGGGTCTGGCTCGCCAGGCTAGCGAAAACCCAGAAACAGCGAAGGAATAACCCGACCTGCATAGGGCTTCTTTAACATCTGGAAGGATAAAATTAAAGTAAGTAAACTCAATGTGTATAAATTAATCAAATCTAATTACAAATTGGCACCATATTTAACTCAAATCCAAAATTCCAAGTATAGAAAGCTATTGACAAGGTACAGGCTCAGCGACCATAGCCTCGCCATAGAAAAGGGGCAGCATTTTGGGCACAATTGAATTGAGAGAGAGAGAGAGAGAGAGAGAGAGGGATGGGAGAAGTGCTACTGCAATGTTATTTCAGTTGGATAAGATCCAACCCAAGTCTCCTACCACAGAATTATCAAAAGGAAGAGACACCACACATTAGCTCAGTGTCGCGTGTGTGTCTCATGACCATAGAAAAGAGGGTAAACATGTCCCACAGCACTATCAGTGATGAACACGCTCCTTCTAACACACACACACAACAGCCGTTCAGGAAGCTTCTGGATGTCTATGCATAAGTTCATATGCAAACAGCATCTTTGCCATATGTGTGTATGCATCTGTTTTCTATAGATGAGTACGTACAGTACATCAACAGCCCGATTCTCCAGTTGCTCCTCAGAAAGTTATTATGAAGTATATGAGTTTGTGCTAAAAAGCATGCAAGGTCACCTGTCTGGTTTGTGTGTCATGTTCTTCCCTTCCGGCACTTTGACATATCCACTGTTCCATTTCCTGTCTTTGACTCCAACTGAGCTGCATTAAATGCATTTGCATTTACACTGTGATCCAAATGAAACTGCTACCGACATGCAGTCCAGTCCAAGACCTCCACCATTAGCAGGTCCGAGTATCATCTCCTGCTCATTAGCTAAAGACTTCTGACGGCTGGCGTGAGAGATGAGTGAGGACAGCAGCAGAGAAATGAAAGCCCTTATACACGTCGGGTTGGAGAGTTAAAGTGTTGAGCTACGCAGCGTAGACAGACAGAAATAAACAAATAAAGGAATGAAAGCTCTTATACACGTCGGGTTAGAGAGTTCTAGTGTTGAGTTGACAAGGTTGAGGTACGCGGCATAGAGAGAAATTAACATCTGATATGGTGCTGAGGGCAAGGAGCAGCCTGTTGAAGCCTGTTAACCCTAACCAATAGGGGCAGCCTGTTGAAGCTGGTTAACCTACAGACAGGGACGGACTAGTCATCTGGCCGTCGGGCATTTTCCTGGAAGGCTGGCGTGCTTTTTGGGTCCTTTTCTTGATTGACTCTGGGCTGGCCCAATCACATCTTTAAACACCTCCCCCTTTGGGCTCTGTGCCTGCGCGTAGTGTTAGTGTGCAGAATAGTCTGAGTGAGAAGAAACGTACAGGACATGCAGAGAAATGACACAAGAAAAAGTAACAGGCAGACAGACTCTGCCAAATGTGGCAAAAGACGCTTCAGACAGACTTTGCCAAATGTGGCAGAGATGCTTCAGACAGACTCTGTTAAATGTGGCAGAGACGCTTCAGACAGACACTGCCAAATGTGCCAAACTCACCGACATGTTTGTTTGTTGTCTGGCCCCGTCCACCTAGATCTTCTTTCAGGGAGATTTAGTCTGGAACACCAAAGTTAGTGCCCGTCACGATGCAAGTGTTGCAAACGTTTCCCAATCGAGAGTCACCAGACTCTATTCACTTTGTGAATGAGTTTGGATTTTTTCCAGGTTAACCTGCATCAGCAGTTCTTCATCAAACAACTCAGATACACAACCTCAAAGAGGTCAGTGAGCCATAAAACGTCATGACGTTAGTGGAAGCTTTCAAAAAGTGCCAAAATCTGGCATTGAAAATGGTTAATTCCTTGAGGAATCATTGGCAGATTTCAGAAGCTTTACGAGTCAAAATGGTCAGAATGTGTTAGCCAATCAGCCATCCCTAGTCAAAAATGTTAAGGGATTCCATTAGAAACAGCAATCCTATCATCATATTTTATATGATAATTCTAGTACGACTCCTATAGGATTTTGGTTCCAAAATATGATAGGGTTTGTGTTTAAGTTGGAATCATGTAGGATAATCCTAGTACAACTCATGTAGGATTTTTGTTTCAAAATATGATAGGAATCCTATATTTAAATCCTAATAAGACCCCTATAGAATTTTCAAAACCAATCAAATAAATCCGATAGATTTTTTTAATCGGAATGTATTTCCTATTGAATTCATTCCCACTGCTCTCCAAAAAGATGTGCAAAAAACATTTTACATTTTAATAGATATTCATGCAATGAAATCATGGGTTTCAATTGGAGCATAAAGTATTGAGCATGACAGAATTAGAAACCCACTTATGGTCATCCACGAGCCAATGTGACATCAAGTTGACCTTAGGCTAAATAAAAGTTACTTTAACATTCCAACTTTTTTTTTAACAAGTCAACTGTTACACACAGGAAGCTAATGTTATCCTTAGCTCATGTTAGCCACCTGTGCCATCAAACTTATCGGAACTCCCCCTATTACCGTCGGTCCCGTATTTCCGCCGTCTTGCGTGTATGTGTCACCCCTGCGGACTCCTAAGAAACGCAACCACCCACACCATAGATGTATCTAAATTAGCTATGTACCAAAAATTACATTTTACCGTGACTCGAAGAGCTGAAAACAGTGTTGTAAGGCTGCGTGCACACAACCGCTTGGAGCTCCAGTGGAATTTTAATTTCATGACGAGAATTCTCGGTCTAACCGTTCATGTGCCAACCAAACCAGATTTTGTTCAAATCTACACACCTATGGCTACTGAAAAATGTAAGGTTCATTTAGCCAATGTTATTTTGAAGTGTTAAAAAACATCGTTGTTTTAGAATTTCTGAACGAAAGTGGTGATAATTGGGGGGTCTTACGATACCACGAGATAAGGTTAACATTAGCGGCTAGGTAGCTAGCTAGGTAAATAGCAGCTAACTTATCAAACAAAACTGTATTGTTAACTAGCAACATACCTTACAGTCTAACTTCAGTTTTATCTACAGCCGTTAGGTTAGAAGAATCTAATTTAACTTACCTTACCTTACATGACTTCTGAGAGAAAGTTAATTTACAGCTAATTTGTCTAAAAAGTTTGCGTTATCTACAATGCTAACGTTATCCTTGCTTGTTTGAACAGAACTCTTCACCTTCATGTCACATATTGTATCTTAAGCCTCATCAAAACGTTTGTGAATATTTAAAGTTTAAAATAAGCACAAATTAGCACAAAGTTAGTAATTAAATAATATTCAAATACATTACCTTTCTTGTCTAGAAACATCCACCCAACTTTATCTGGACTGGGAGACCAATGTTATCAAACATGTTGAATAGCCTAATGAGCAGCAGCACCAACAGGACTTCACAGAGATTAAACAAAATCCTATAAGAAATCGATATTGATTGAAATCCTAATCCTACTGGACAAAACTAGCCTGGGAATACCTATACGAACCTTTGGTAAATTAAAAAGGGTATGGTGTCAATGAGGGTAGGACAAAACCAGTAGGCCTAACAGTTGAGAATGTCTGTTAGTCATATTTAACAGTTTGCTGTTTCATGCTTGGTATGACACGTTGTGGTACTTCCGGTTACGTACAGTACAGTGCCTTCCGGATACATACATACTCAACACGGCCTCACATGCAGTGAAGTGCTTGTGTGATACTCAACAGTCCAACAGTTTTTTGCATAACAAATATACAACACATTTTCATGATCGCTCAAGGATTGTAGATATATGTACTCAATTGTATATATTATTATATATAATTATAATATTATAGTTTGGTGATAGTGTATCAATGATGCTGTTCAGTGCTGTGATGTTTGCGGGATTTAGTTCATTTTTAAGGCCATTTTTTCATTTCCCTCCCTGATGAGAGACTTTTCTCTGTGGGACTTTATGCATAGAAAAAAAATTATATAACAAACAATAAATAAGCAAGAATAAAGGATAAAAGAATCTGTACAGTGGTTTTTAATCACCTGTCACAGTGCTGCAATGTTAGCAGAGAGTTAGCTAAGACGAGCTACACGCCTGATAATGGGAGCAATGGATTATCCTGCCACTCACAGAGACACATCAGAGAGAATCGAACAATAGCCTACTGGTTTCCACAGACTAATGATAGATTCGTCATTTTTCTGGGTGAACCATCATTCCCGTTTAAAATCTCTATCAGAATTTCTCTTTGATACCCAAAAGAGTCCCAAATGCTGAAATCCCATGTGCGTTCGCTCAGCCTCGTGCTTGTCGCCTGTGAGACAGTGAGTTTATGGACGCAGTCTGAAGCACATTAATGCTATTTCACAGTGACTGGTGATCAGAGAGAAACACACCTCTTTAAGAGAGGGAAAGTGACAGCAAGGAGACTCGCTTAAATTCAAAGAGGAGCTTAAATGATTTGGCTTCGGCAGCCTGGCGCTCCACTGTTTAACACGGCTGCTGCCATATCTGCGTGTGTAATGAGTGCTTGTCATCTGCTTTCGGGAAGGTGAATCCCGGGGGATTGTGGGAGACTGCAGTGGCTGGCTTTGGCCTGTTCAAAGGCATCACTGCAGAACGCCTCAACAGACTGAGAACAGCGAACATGCACACTAATTAAAGACATGTAGTAAGACAATAGCACACACACACTCTCAATCATGAAGACATGCACACTCTCTTACAAAGAGACTAAACACAAATATACACACGCAGACAAAGACTGCAAATGTCCTCAGGATAGGCAGACACTTTTGGAATAATGTGGTTTAAAAAAATACTGGAGTAAACACTATTTATCACAATATTTTTCTTTCTGTTTTCTGTGAGGCCTTAAAGGGACAAAATATGAAAAACAACTCAACTTTTTCAGTTCAAGACAATTCAAGATCTTTTCCCAAACTTTTCAGACATTTCATCAAGAGCCATTAAGAGCCCCCCAGAAAAATACACAGTCGGTTCCTTTCAGGTTTCTAAACAAACTAAGATCAGCATTTTTTGTGCATATGTGAACATGCCAACTGAACTTGGGAGGTAGTCTTGGTGTAGTTCGCTTTGAAGTCCACGGCGCAGTGCATTGTGAACACAAATCGCCCTGGGTTCTCTTGCACATTTTGCATTGTAGGCTAGCCTATTTTGTCCTACTTGACTTGCCATTGCCAAAAGAGAGGGCAGCATGTTTATTATATAAAATAAACTATTATCATTGGGCTCATATTAGGCAGACATTTGTAACATTAAATTGGCTACAACGAAACACGTGTGTTCTAATGTTAACGTTAGGCTGAAAATCTTTTCATCCAAGCTATTGGTAACTAACAAAGTAGAAATCAGCGAACATTGGATTACATTGCTCATCATTTTTCATGATTTGCTAGGCTATTATCTCTGTCAAACTCTCATTGCAAACATATGAGAGACTGTGCAGCGCAGTTAACAGGCTGCTGACGTTCACTTGTCATTTTGGACGTGAGCTAAAGTTGGACATACAGTAGCAACAGTAACCAGGTGGGCCGGGCCTACCACTGAATTAGAAAGTGCGATTGGCTGGCGTGTTGACTGACAGTTCAAGAGGATCTTTGCAATAACTTCAGATCAGAAATAAATCACCACATCAATTATGAGTTATGATAATTATTTCAAGCTGATAATGAATGATGATGAAAATACATAACTAACATAGCAACTACATAGCCCATAATCCAAAGCAGAAAATACATAACTAACCAAGAGCAACTACATAGCCCATAATGCAAAGCAGGTCTGAGATCCGCAGAGAAGGTATAGTGAACATGAAGAAGACTGAGGCCCCATCAGAGTTGAAGTGCACCAGAAAGATGAATCCTCTTTCAAATGAACTCATCATGTGAATACAAAATGAACTGAGTCCCTTTTGTTTTGGTCCATTTTCTGGACTGAGTTTGGGACTATATAAGCATTTTTCCACCGACAGTGAACCCATTCTTGAACCGGTTCCGATCAGAATTCTTTGAATCGTGGTGCTATCAAGTGAACCAGCCCGTATTTCCACCAGTTTCAACAATGGGTGTTGCATGCAAAACAACAGTTAATGAGATGCATGAACGGGAGAATGATAAGACCGTTGACCCATAAAAACGGCAGACATTAGCTGTGTAAAATGCTAGTTAACATCTGCAGACTAGTGCTACAGTAGTTGACTAGTTTTGTTTACAAATGGCAACAGTTGATATGGAGGGAAAACCGCATGGTTTAAGCCTTCTCCCCTCTGAACGGTAAAGTGACACGCCCACTTCAGTTCACAGGAAAAAACAACTATTTTCTGGTTCAAGCGCTGAACCAAAGTGCCACGTTCCGAACCGTTTTTTGTTTGGTCGAAATGCTACGCCTGGTTCAAATGTTGGTTCGCTAACGGAGCCGGTTCTCTGACGGTAGAAAAGACCTATATGTGGAAACGACTAGTTACAGAGTTAAAGGGAAACTTGGCAGGATTTCCCCCTCTGCTGGAGAAATTGTGCATTATGCTATTTCAAACTGTACGATAAAGCACATGGATTTGTTTACAAGCTAGCAAACGGTTTGCATAAGTTTGGCAGAACTATGTGGATGTTACAAGGTAAGAAACACGATTTAAAACGAGTTTCTTGTTTCTCACTTCTCTTTCCGGGACGGTAGTCTCAATGTTGCAAGGTTGGTTTTCCGCCTGGGGATGCTAGGCGCAGCGGGGAAAGTCACCATTTTCACCGGAACAGGTAATTTAACCAGCCAAATGATTTCTAAACAGGTTTATTACGTTGAAATAGTTGCCAAGTTCCCCTTTAACACTTCAGACATGTCAGGTCAGAGTTAACGTACAGTTAACACTTCAGACATGTCAGGTCAGAGTTAACGTACAGAGTTCACACTTCAGACATGTCAGGCCAGAGGTGATGGAGAGGCGTCTGGAGGAAGAGCAATCAGGTGCTCTCCAATCATGACGTGACGAGACACACACACACACACCAGCAGAAATAAAAACACTTGCGTGTATGCACACACACTTATTGAGGATGTTTTCCTGAAATGTTTTTTTTTTCAAATCTACAGAGAAATGATTCAGAAAACAACACTTGTGAGTGTTAAAAATAAACTTTATACATCTAAACTTAAAAGCAATCTGGTGCACACACCTGCCAACAGCCTTCTGCAAATGTTCTGTGCCAATCAAGAAAAACGTCATGTTGTTCGTAACAGACAGACAGATCCTCAAAGTCATGTTGTTCGTAATAGACAGACAGATTCTCAAAGACTATTTTTCATAGTCTCAGGGCCACAATGTGTCAATCTTTGCTTAAAACTGTGTGCATAATGGCCCTAGTTGTTTTCATTAGTATCAAATGCAAAGTTCAGATAATGTCATATCTGCCAACATTTAGCTTTCACAATTCGGTTGATGGTGAACACCAAACCCCCTGCTCTTGAAGTATGTTGTTTGTGTGTGAAATACTAGCCATACCTTGCTCATGATCTGTATTTGCATACGGAACAGGTTTCATACTGTAGCCTAGGTTATACTCCATATTTCAGTCGTTGCTTTTACGCTGCATGCCAGTTGTGTGTATGTACAATCCACCTGCTGCCTCCAAACATTGAGCTGCAGATTTAGTGGATCAACAACATTCAATAGTTGTGGACACTCTGTAATACTCAGGACTGTCAAGATGCATGCACTGCAACTATCAATATGCCAGTCCAGATTTTATAAGACTATCCAAGGTCACTGTCCATCCACTCTTTCTGACAAGGCAACAACAGCATTTAACATTTAACAAAGCAGCTGAAGCTCTGGTTGTACTGTATTAAAAAACTGCTTTTCGCATTGTGTCTGCTGGAAAAATTCTATATTTCATTTCAATCTGTTTGGTATTCAAAATTTAGGATCACAAATACTGAATGATTATGGCAAAGTAAACCGAGGAGATTGAATTATAATAGATCAAGGCTTTTTTTATATGGCTCATATAGTTGAATCATGCCACTCAGTGGTCTCAAACCTTCCAATTGTTTCTAAGTTGAATAAAGAGTTGCACTGTTGGGCATAAACAAGATGTTTAGTGTCGGAGTGGACATGAAAGGAGAAAGGAACCTCCTGGCCTCTTCTAAGAATAGGGTCCAAATGAAAGCCTACCCCAAAGGACCAGGACAATGCAGGCAGTTTTTCCACCTTTCATAGAAGGGGCCCTGAAGGACCTCCTTGTAACGAAAGATCATCTCCACATTGGTGAGTATGTACTCAGTGTTTCCCACAGAATTTAATTCTATTTGTGGTGGTAGGTTTGCAGAATTAACTTGAATGCAAATGTTTTTAACAAATTAGCGCAGCGGGGTTATGATGCTAACCAGATTTAAGCACAATTTAGCCTTCTAGTCATCTTCTATGCCTTGCAGGATTGTTAATGTTGTCTTTAAACATGCATATAGGTTCGTTGAGAGACAGAGAAACAAGGAGAGGCTTTACAAAGATGCACATAGCTCTACAATGAAAGAATTCCATCCAATTGGAAAATCATTGTGTGGTGGTCAATGTTGATATTGTGGTGGGCCGCCACAAATAAGTCAATGTATGGGAAACACTGGTACTATGTTATAATATCTGGTGTTAGGCATTTGGTGGATTGTTTTGCTGTAGAAAATTAGGAAAATGGAAAAAATATATAATAATGAACTGGTCCACTGTTTCCCAAACTGGGTTATAGAACTGGTGATTAATCCATGTGAAAAATCCATATTCAGCAGTGGAATACTCAGGACGGTCAACGATCTAAGGGATACACTCTCTGTCAACTGAAAACCACACCCCTTCACATACACACGCCCTTTCCAAATAGTATTATCTTGAAGACTTTAGCCTCTGTTTCTGCAGGCAGCTGACTGTGGATCAGATGAAGGTTGAGATTCGTCCATACCCCGCTGCAGTTAGGGGATGATTAAATTTAATGTAGTCTTGGTGGGGAAATGCTGCGGAGCAGGAAATTAACATCTTTTAATTTGCCTTTATTAAATTTCACACTTTCAACCTTGAAGTTAATTAAGAGTATCAGGACCAAGTATAGAGTCCCAGGGGCTCTCTCTCTCTCTCTCTCTCTCTCTCTCACACACACACTCTCAGAGAGGCTCAATCCCCTGCTGCTTCTGGTCTCCCTGAGGTAAAATAATTGACACACACTCACACAGATAGTCTCTGCAGTGTCCTCCTTGAGCATGCTTCTTCTCCCCACTTCTAAACCCCCGCTGATTAAAAGAAACAAGGTGGCGAGCTGCTTCATTGGAAGCTGAAGAGGTCCAATCACGGTCAGTGGAAGAATAACGCTTAATAGCTCTTCAAGGACATTATATAGCTTGCATGTCCACTCAGGACATTATAGAAACAATACGAACTAAGTACTCTGAAGAGAACAAATCACGTCAAGGGTGTTTGAGATGGAATTGTGGACCATGTGTAGTTAGTATTGTGGATTTCTTGTGATCCCTGTGCAACTTTGTCTAGTAGGCATAACTTGCCAAGAGTGAATGAGTTGTGGCACAATGTGTAACATCTTCTATGATTGGCTCAAAGTGAAGCCAACTATATATATACTGTAACACAGGGGTCTCCAACCTTTTTGGGAATGAGGGCTACCTGAAGACCCGGAATCATATGGAGGGCTATTAATTTGAAACAAACATACCCTCAGCCCTTTTTTGCGAGGGTAGTCCTCCTAAATAATAGGCCTATGTGATTTTTACTTTTAAATTATCAATATTGTGTAGGCCTATACGTCTTTATTTATTAAGCAACTGTATTTTCAAATTTAATATCAATAACCTATGCAACACTACCAACATTTTGTTCAGTTTGTTCATTTCAAAGTTTGCATGGGGAATCTAATCTTTTTTTTTACAAAAAAAAAATATCTTTCTGTGCAATTAATAATTTGGGTTACAATTTGTACCCAATTTATACCCACCCACCATTATGAATTCAGGGGTTGTTTAAGTTCTGATTTCAGTGGACAATTCTGTTTTAACATTTCAATAGTAATCGTCCACACCACCCTAACATATGAAAACTCCTTTTAAAGTTATTGCACACCTGAAATCTCTCTATGATCTGACAAAAAAGGTAATGCACAGTCCTGCTCAGTCATGCATGCTACAACATTTTCAGCGCTATTATACGGCAGTAGCCTACGGAGGAGAAAAGGCCTGTGAGCTAAAGCAATTGTTTTTCAGTCCTTGAACAATCATGCAAGAACCGTGTTTGACGAACATGGAATGGCCACAGAACTTTTGCAAAGATATGCTTCCATTGGCTACACCAGACGAGCAAGTTTTTCCCCCCTTTACTGTCTATGCGTGCGAGCAGCGTGTATGCGCTCCGCTTCCGTTGTTGTTTAAAGATTGAATGGGAAACAGATTTAAGTATAAGTATATATACTTTTTTGATCCCGTGAGGGAAATTTGGTCTCTGCATTTAACCCAATCGGTGAATTAGTGAAACACAAACAGCACACAGTGAGGTGAAGCACACACTAATCCCGGCGCAGTGAGCTGCCTGCTTCAACGGCGGCACTCGGGGAGCAGTGTGCTAACCAGTCTAGAGTGCTATAACCAGTGGGCCACGGCTGCCCTTTTGGAGCCATTTGGAGCCAAAGGCTAAAATTTAACGCAGCTACAATTTGTAAGGTATCACCAATATCAATTTAATGTTACAGATGTATGGCTACATACATTCTTAAAATGGTTCTGGTCTAGACTTAAATATCTATTGAAAACTTCACAATGGAGCGTGTTTTTAGAGCGTGATCTGCAGGCGACCTGTTGGCTATTTTTAGAAGGTGCGCTGGGGGCGCCTCATAGCCGTCCCGCGGGCACCGTGTTGGAGACCACTGCTGTAACAGGTATATCTCTATTCCGGCCAGCGTTCATCTCTATTCTGGCCCAGATCCGGCTCTATTCTGGCCCATCTGTTGTGCATTTCTGGCCCTGGGATCCATCTAGCACCGAGTTCATTCTAAAAGCTGTTATTAATCCGCAGCGATCCAGCACGGGATCCAACACAGACAGATTTGTTCTTCAGTATGTTACACTCTGGGTGAGAAGACAGAGGATGAGAGGAGGAAGATGGGATCTTACAGACAGACTTTTTCTCCAGTGCACGCTACACAGGAGAGGGAGATGGGAGTTTGCCTTCAGGATGTGTTGGGCTGTGCATAGCAGAGGGAGATAAGAGACAGACGCTCCCACCAGAGCTTGTCAAACTGTGGAAACGACACACAGAAATTAGATGCACCATGCAGAGAGGAGAGAAGAGGTGTGTGTGTGAGAGAGGAGAGACGGTATGTGTGTGTGTGCGAGAGAGAGGAGAGAAGAGGTACAGTATGTGTGTTTGTGTGAGAGAGAGACAGTGTGTATGCAAGAGAGAGGAGAGAAGAGGTGTGTGTGTGTGAGAGAGAGAGAGAGAGAGACGGTGTGGAGCATACCAGCACAAAAGCTGAAGAGGCTCCTGGGTGCGTCGGACTGGAGGGCCTGAAGATGGAGGGTTTTCCTGCGGGATGCGTCATGCTCTGCAGGAGGATTTGAGAGCGCATTGTTGTGGCTGTCAGCTTACTGGATTGGCTCATTGTGTGTCTTTCACCTTACCATCGCACCACAGACAGATAGAGAGAGAGAAAGAGTGAAAGAAAGGGAGAGGCGGAGAGCAGAAAAGAGGAAAACCAGGAAGAAAAGATGAGTGTGCAAGTGTGATATCTGCTCAGAAGCCTCAGATCCCTCAGTGCATACTAACACATCATACACACCCACACACACAGGTTGCTGGAGAGGTAACACACACACACCCACAAACACAGGTTGGAGGTAACATACACACCCAGCTGTACTTGTCAACGTGGAGTGGGAAGTGCTAGGTCTGGAACATGAATTATGTGATTCACCCTTGAGGCAGGTCACAGAGCCATAACAGACATACAGGATTAGTTCAAGTGGCCGAATACAAATCAATTTGGTAAAATTTGGTCTGACTCTCCTGTCATTCCAAGGGGACACAGATCTCTCTTTTAAAATGTGATAAACAGATCTCTGTAATGTCCGAAATTCAACCTAAATGTTTTCCCACCATAGTGTGGCACAGCATAGGGTAGGCCTACAACCGGGACGATTGAAACGTGGGACGAATGAAGCATTCCCTCTTTCTCTGAGTGCAACAACGATAGACAGACATAATTTGGACAAAACATAGAGCATACTAACCTCTGTTGCTCAGCCAAATGCCTTCCTGGTACGTCCTGTTATCACGGAGTTACAGGCAATAAACGATTTTTGATTGAAAGTATACTTCATTACCGGATTATTTTTTATTATTATTTTCATCTAAAGGTTCGACTTCTGTGGAGTAACACGCTCTGGAAATTCACAATTTCGTTGCAGTTTTTCAAAAAAAAAAAAAAAACATAGTCCAGTATTTCTTTTGAAATTGAAATGAAGTTGTATGGACTGGACTATCTTTAAAAAAAAAAAAAACGGCGACGAAATTGTGAATTTCCAGAGCATGTTACTCCACACTCAGCAATCGACTCCTACGGACTTTCCCCTAAAGACGCCAGCTGCAGCAGCAACATTTCTGGAAAGGTACTGGCTTGATGAAATTCATTCTGGACTCTTTATCCGACCACATAAAGACCTCGGGATACTTCGGTTTGGCTTTAGGGACCCTCTACTCACTACCACGTAAGTGTAATGTTGTTTGGAACTGTAGAAGAGGTATAAAAATAGCGTTTTGTAGCGGCGAAATGACTTGCCCTGGTCACTTCCAGGCTAACGAGTTTTGACTAAAAACGGTAAAATCGAACTTTCTCAAAACACATCCGAATTACATTATTTTGATGTCAACTGAACGTATGTACTCCCAATCATCCGTAAATTGATCTAAAGTGCATTTTACTCCGGATAATTCCATCAAGCCTGATGGTTTTTCTCTACGAAACTCGGTCTGAAGCTCTTTTCCTTTTCTTTGCGTCTTCCGTCAAGGGTTTTCGCTGCTTCTTCGCCGGCTCTGCCATTATACACACGTTTGCAACAATCTCTAGCGTTTCGTTAGCCTGCCACTGTGATGTAAACTGATCCTGCTTCAGTCGGCGGGTAGGATACACCGAACTTGCAAGTGAGATATTCTTTCTACAGGCAGTAGGGGCGGGCGAAAGAGCCTTCATTCGCCCCGTAATGAGTCATTTAACCATATACTGACTTACGAAGATGATTAATTAACACGAAAACGTTGCCTGGTGTCCCTTTAAATAGGTTAACATCACCTTCGCCTTCAAGCAAGGAAAACGATGATTTGAAGGCATCAGTTATGTTGGAAGGGCAAGGGGATAGCAACAGGGCAACAAAGAGACAGGCCCGATGGCAGGGCTAATGTTAGAGTATTAAAATATGGGATAATCTAGAAAATATTAAAACGGCAAGACAGCGGGGGGAAAGTTAAAATACGTGATAAACAAGGAAAAAGTTGGCATGCATTGTTTCGGTCCCCGTGCACAGGGATTATTTGTCACATTATTAATCACATATGATTATTTGTGAAATTGTGCAAACAGGTGCAACACATTTGAAAAGGAAGGACTGGTAGCATGCAAGCTCCCGGGAAAGATTGATTTAAGAACGTTATCACAGTGTGTCTTCGTGGCGCAAAGCAGCGCAGGCGGAAGACAGCGACAATTGGCAGGGGAGGGTCAATTTTGACAATTCTGTCGGAGGGTCATTGAACAATTTCTAGCAGGCAAGAGAGGGTCATGCAACTTTTTAATGAAGCACTCAAAATTCCTCTGGTGGCCCTTTCAATAAATAACGAACAGTCCCTAGATTGCTGCTGGGCTATATGTCTTGGTTCATGTCTGTTAACAACTCATTGCCTGGCGGGAGTTTGTGCGGCCAGGGGAGTCGAGCCTCAGCTTCCAGCGAGAAGTCTTCCGTGGCTCTACGCGCTCTCTTCTTCCCACCAGTCGCCCGGCTCATCCTCCTGGTCGCAGAGCACTCCGGGAGTCTCCTCTGCTCTCTGTCTCCGGCGGCGTTGAAAGGACTTTGTTTGCTTTTCAGGAGCCCTTAAAAGGCCTTTCATAGCTTACGACCATCCCAGCCCCCACTCAGTGGTAAGGTCCCCTGCTTCACTCTTTAACTGAGTGGGGGCGGCCATCTTCTGCGCGCCGTTGTTCACTTCTGACACCAGTGTAATGACTCAAGCATTGAGGCTTCATACCACAATCACCAGCTTTATAAGAAGCAGGGGGGCACAGAATACACACAAGGGTAGTCAAGAACAGTGTTGGTCAAGTTACTTGGAAAAAGTAATTAGTTACTGATTACTGATTACTTATCCAAGAAAGTAATCCAGTTACTTTACTGATTACTCATTTTCAAAAGTAATTCGTTACTTTACTAATTACTTTACTTAGTTACTTTTCAAAAACACACTAGCTATACACAACCTGAATACGCTTTTTTAAAACTTGGTTTATTAGTTTCAATGTTAACTTTTTGGTGTGTATACTCCTTCATTCAATAGATGCAAATAAAATACAGCAATAAAATAATTAAAACCAAAGTCTCTATTAACATTTACATCTTTTAACAGTTGCAGTGCAGAGAGGAGTAATGCATTTACCAAAACAGAAAATGCTGTTGCATGCCACATTTAGGCTGTTCTAATGTCAAAGAACAGTCAGGCATGAAAACTCCACACCTTTCGGCGAAATTCGCCGTTTTGAATCCAAAATAGGGGACTTACGTGGTTTGTGCAGATCCGATGAGAAAATATTGTGGGGGGGGGGGGGGGGGTATGGGGTTACAACTGATTTTACAAATCACGCGCAGGCAGTGAACGCATCTTGCTGCGTTGTAAGACAAGAGCCCAATTAAAAACTTGTCTGATCCAGCAACGATTATGTGAATGCAGCCCCTATGCATTTAGCCTATTTAAACAGTGGAAGCTAATTTTGCCGCGGATGCAACGTGAACAGAACGCTTGCGCTGGAATAGCCTCCCTGTCTGTGTGACTACAGATATATGCATCTGAAATGTCAGCTGGAATGTGAGCCCGGCGAGGAGAGATGCTTATTGATGTCACAGGTGGGCTAGTTGAAACGTTCAACTTCTGCCAGAAAAAGACATTGAGATTGGTGTAGCAACGTAGCATAGGCTGTTGTTAAAGTTAGCTATATTGGACAGAAATATAGACATAACGAGTTCATTTGATGAAGAATACGTGCAGTTTGAGCCATCTAGATCGACAAAAGGTGAAGCAAATAGGCACTTTATCAGTATACCAAAGGCTAATGGGTCATTCTACGAAACCGGTGCCTTTTGACTTTGACATTTTTAGAAAAAATCATATAGGACAAGCCATATTTTAAGACATCCATATGATATAAGAGATATATGACCTGCATAAAAACATATTTTCCCACCTCAGGCATAAATCCCTATTAATATTTTCCTTTTTATTGTGGCCCAGGTGTCTTTTTTTTTACCACCCCGTAACGGACAAGACGCGCTCCATTTAGACATAATCCATAAATTGAATTCAGAACATTTCATGTTTTCCTGTCATAAAAATGTCCTTAATTTGATATTAAAAGTTATAGGTTTGTTTTTTAATGGGAGATTTGCAGAGTTTAGATTCTAATCTTCAAACTATGAATTCCGCATGCCCATTGGTTGGTGTTTTGAACAATATTGGCTATTTTACTCCCTATTGTCAAATTAAAGTTACATGTGTAAATAGGCCCACTTCATCACACTATGATCAAACATTTATTTATGGGCTATTTCACTCCCTCTCTAGTATTTTTTTTTTTAAAAACACACGTTATGGGGTGGTAAGTCATGTTACAGGGTGGTAAATCCTGTTACAGGGTGGTTCATTTTGTTTGTTTCCATAATTTAACAATAATTTGATTAATTCTGGACATATGTGTGGACAGTTAATGTAGTAATAAGGCAAGATCCAAAGTATATATAAACATATTTATTGATATAAAGTTTAAAATGCAAAATGATGTCATGAAATACTGGGTACATTCAACATGGATAGATTTAAGAAGATTGAGTACATTCAATTTCGAAATATAATGATCATACAATTGGGTACATTAAAAAAGATAAAAGTACAGTTTTAGTTTTGAAATGTTCATAACCATTGACAAGAAAACAATTGTATTTGTCACATATCATTGCACATTTGACAATGCCAAAATTTGTAGGAACAGGCTCAACATATTAAAAAACGCAAACACATGGGACATTTGAGATAATTGTGTACAATAAGTTTGAAAAGTAATTCAGTAATTTGGTCATTAAGCAAAGATATGCTCTTACCTGGAATATAATTGCTGTTATTGCTGGAATATATTCAGCCAAGAGCAGCCTCACATAACTAAATGATTAGGCCTAGATCTTGGTAAGCCGCTTCCATACATCCTTCTGGATTCCAACGTGACGGGATGTCACAGGTTGTGGCGGTTCAATGATTTCCAAGACATCGTCAAAGAGGTACCAGAGAATATCATCAGTGATAGGCCAGAAAAATTTATTTTCACCACCCCTAACCTTGCACATGCATTTCACTTGGGCGTGGGTTTCATCAATGTCCAAGATGATACCTGGATACAGGTCATCGTCATATTTGATCACGCACCACTTCCCAATGAGATTTTCTTTCTCCCAATCAATGGCCTCTTGTCTCACATTTTGGGCATTTGGAGCTTTCTGGGCTGGCTTGGTAAAATTGAAATGGAGAGTTGAAAAGCACTCACAATTCAGCTGCTTTCTTGTGGAGCACATACAGCTGACCTCCCTGTACATGACCTCTCCTGGACTGATTGCCACCACTTGGTGGCACTTCATTATAGCTGGTACAGCGGGAACCTGGCCTGGCATGTTGAGTACAGCTTGGTCCACAGCTTCAGCCAGAATGTAAAACAATTTGATTTTTGTGTCTGTTTCACTCAGAGCCTGAAACAGCATTTTTGGATCCGGGATGTCACGGCCATGAGTGACCAGCTTGTCAGCTGTTCTTTTTAAGGTACCTCCAACGCCATCTGGGGCCCCCTTCCCGTGGCTGGCTTCAAAAAAGTTCCACGTACCCTCTTTCAGACCTCTTCTAGCCAACTCAGTACTGAAAAGGAACAGATTCCCTTTCTGTTTGTACTGAGTAGCCGGCCCATCACTGAGAAAGTGGAGAATTGACACTTGAGGGTATGTACTCTGCAGATGATCCAGGACTGGAGCCATGTGCTCTCATATGGCTGGAGGACTCTTATGTTTGGAAGGTGACACTGTACAGAAGGGCACGACGACTACAGCCTCACCACAGTAAAGGACACCAGTGTGCAGTGTAGCTTGGTTGTGTGAGGAACCAAAGTGAACAGACTGTATCTCTGAGCTGTACTTGCAGGTGTAATTTTCAGAGAAGTCGACGTGTATGATTGCCTCTTCCTCTGATAGAGTTTTTTTCAACTCTCTAATGTAAAAGAACTGCTGGGTTATGTTAAATGTATGTCGTTTAAACTTATGCAGAAGTGCATGGAACAAATCCACCAGATTCTCTTGGGTATCTTCCACCTGCTTCTTAAGTGTGTACCTAACAGTGGTGGTACCATCTTTTGCATCCTTTTTTTCTTTCAGACCTATGCCCCACTGATCGAAGGACACCATCTTTGTCTTATCATATTCTGGGAGCAGGATGAGTTGGTTCTTGCATTCTGCGCACTCATCATACATGCAGATTTTGTTGTTTGTGTCGCAAGATATCATCTTCGTTAACATCTCAAGATCTGTGGTGTTGATGAGTTTCAAGTGAAACATCTTCATGACGACGAATTCAAGGTTATCATGTGTCTTGCACAAACAAGTGTCCCGGTCAGACAGAGAGGGAAATACAACCCAAAATGGCCGCAGCCTACAGAAAAGGGAGTAGGATATCGTGTGCATTTGTTCCGAGAGGAATTTTCTGTGGATATTCTTCATGGTATCCATCAGAAACCTTTTCTGTTTTTTCACCTTGCCTCTGGTCAGTGTTTGTTTGCGACCTGTAGTGATGCGACTGACATCATCTCTGCAATAAAAGGATTGTACATTGTTTTAAGGCAGGGGGCAGTCTATTGGTGGGTTTCCTTGAGGTGTTGCAAAGGCCATTATCTTGGAGCCTGCGCCGTTTTTTTGAAAACCCCAGTGTTTTCTCGGCAAATCCTTGTAGCCTGTATTTCTTAATAATTCTCCCGACCAATACCTTCACAATTAGTTGTTTTTCTTTCTCTTTTCTTGTTTTCAGGTACTTGTTCTTTATCTCTTCTACCAAGGCTTCATGGTAGAGGAGTTTTCTTCTGATCATTGGGGTAACTTTTCCAGTTTTAGTAAACTTATTCACTCGAGAACGTGGAGATTCCTTTGTACGTAGGCGAGAACATCTTTTTCTGAATTTTTCAGCTCGCTTTTTTTCCTTCTCTAGCAATTTGGTTAATAGCTCAACTTCTTTCTTAAGTTTTTCTCGGTGCTTCCTGACCTGTTGCCTCCCTTGCTGAAGTTGCCTAAAACAATAGAACCCAGTGTCATAATGTATGTCATTTTGCATCAATGTTGAGCTAGCTTTATCTGAACTAGGCTTCTTTTCACTTAATTATTCCTAACTAAACACTACCTTGAAGGTCCTGCCTGTTGCCTCTCTGCAGATCCTGGCTGGAAAATCTCGGGACTCTCAGGAGGGGTGTCAAAAGCCTTCATCCTAGCCTTTGCCTGCTTTCTCTTTTCATTCTGTTCCTTCCACTTTTTCCTTAACTGTCGTTGGTCCCTCTCACTCAGATCTTTGATCAACAACTTCTTCCCTCTTTCAACATCTCGTCTCCATCTTTGCTGCTCCATCTCTAGATACTGCTGCCTCCTCTCTGGGTCTGCATTGCGGCGAGCACGGAACAGTCGCTGTCGTTCAGCATTGCTCATTGGAGCCATAATTGTCTGCAAATTATGAAAATTATCATAATTATTTACACTGACTAGGTGTGTGTGCCAAGTTGAGAGAGACAGAGAAAGAGAGTTCATGACTGGGTTGTCACTAGATACACAAAAAAGCTAAGTACTCTTACATGTTGAAATGCATTCATTTGCTGTGATGACCGCAGAAACCTCCGTTCTGCCTGTAGTTAGCCCTTCGCAACAAGTCCATCACAACTAGTTAAGCTGTTTATAATAATAATAATTATTTCTCACCACAATAGTCTCCAGCAGGCTAACATTGGCATACAATATAGTCATAAAATATTAACAGTGACCAATGCATACTGAGGAACCAGCATTCAACAAATTAGCTGGTTGCTATGGACTCGTTGCTAAGGGCTCACTGCAGAAAGAACAGAGGTTTCCCCAGTCATCACAGTATGTAAAACTATATATAAATATAATATGAATTGTATTTATGAATTGTGTAATCTAAATGGCAATGACAACCACTCTACATTCCCCTTACCACCCCCTCTACATTCCCCTTACCACCCCATAACGATACAAAGTGTTATGGGGTGGTATGTTATGGGGTGGTAAATTTCACCTCAGAATGAGTGCAGCTAGCACTGTTATTGACTAGCTAAGCTAGCAAATATACCATTAAATTTAAAATTTCCTTCACTTTACATTACAGTTGAAAAAAAAAAACCTAATTTAACAGTTTCCCTATCTATTATACGTTATGGGGTGGTAAGGTTAAGCTTAACGGACCCTATCTAACTACCAAAAAGAGCAAATAAAGCATATCAAATTGTGTGCCTGCTTTTCTTTTTTTGCTTGCCTGCTTGAGACCTTGGCTCCTGCAAGGGTTTGAGTGATGTCATCTGCTGTCTGTGATGTCACTTAAAGAAACAGTGTCTTTGTAATAGCCAGATCATGTAAGCATTACGGGGTGGTATGTAAAACTACGGGACCGGCATTAATCATGATTTTTGTATGGGAAATCATACTTTTATTTAAAGAAAACATATAGTATAGTATCAAGAGCATACTTTTAATCATGATATTAATGAAAATTTGGTTAAAAAATGATTTTTTTTAATTAATATGTTAGGTGCGAATTCCATATGTGACTTTCCGGACATGGGGAAATTGGCCATGTCCTTGGTAAAAATGACTAAAAAGTGTAGGATTTATATTTACAATGATATTGAAATATGCATTATGTAATTCATAACACTTAAATTAACAGGTTTGATCCTTTGAAATACATTTTGCACATTGTTGAGAGCTCATGAAATGGACCGGACGCAAAAGGCACCGGTTTCGTAGAATGACCCTGATGTGAATAACTAAATAGTTGAATTAAATGCTCCTAAACTGGGCTGGTGCGTTTTGTCAAGTTCATTGACAAAAACAGTGTTTGACATGGTAATGCCGTCTTTTAAGAAACGCTCTGTGGCCAGACACACTAGCACAATGCCACAATCTGTAAGTAGCCTAGCTGCAGGTTAAAACATTTCAAACCAATTTAAAACCTACCCAGATAGCAAACATACACTGGGACGGAACTGGGCCACACCTACCACAACGTCCGGCACGGATCTGCATAATGGACCTGATCCGGCGTCCAAACGCACATCGGTCCAAAATTGGCCTGGATCCGTTTGACGGATCTGGTACCAATAAGGGCTAAGACTGGCCCAGTTCCGTATGGTAGTCTGTGTTACTGACGTGTTCCAGATCTGTTTATCATATGCAATACGGGTCCGCTTATTGTGTGTGGTACGGACCCGTTTATCAGACATCAGCTGGCTTTATTTGACATGTGAAATGTGATTGGTAATTAGGGCTAATTGTCCTGAAAAATCTGTTTGCTACACATTTGCTTTCACCCAGGCTAAAGTTCGTAACGTTTTCCCAACAGCTCAACTGATAAACATAAGCTAGGCTACAAACACAAGGGGGGTAAAAAAACTTTACACATAAGTGTCTTATTATTTTTTTTATTCAACAACCTGCCTGTAGAAGTGCCATCCCAGACAAAGTTTAAGTCGTGTTAATTCCACTGTTCCCATCGATATTCAGGCTGTCTTCCTCAGTCATTTCCATGGTCAATCTGAAACAACACAAAATAAACATTAGCCATTTATTCCTTTTTGCAAATAGCCTAAGTCACAATTACACTCGTTTTTTATCAGTGATCCTGTTAGCGTTATCACTGTTTTTTCCAAAATAGTTATTGTGATGGCTGTTTTGTTTAAGTTAAGCTAGTTGTTGTTGCTGGAAAATAATAGTAAAGTTATCAATCGCTCGGTTGCTTGTTGTTGTCTCTGAATAAACCAACAGAGATAAAAAGCAGATACTACCTTGAAAACTTGGGCTGTCCTAGTCAAACCCAGGCTGGCAAATCATGTCAAAAGATTGATAGTGAGCAAACCAAAGATCCTTGATTAACATTACTGCTTGGACTTCTGCATGCGTGGCAAGAATATGGGGTTGTTTCATAGCACTGTTAGATCTGACACAAACAACAATTGACTATTTTTACCACTGCTAGGTAATAATAAAAATAATGAAACGAACATATGATCAATATTGAGCCAACTATATCTTCTTTTCCAGCCTTACTGTAGAAATGAAGTGGCCATGGGAACATAGTGCACCCCCATGGTTTCTAAATTTGTGCCATTCCAAAATACCTTTCTTTAGCAGCCAGTTGACAATGAAGTAGGGAAAGGACAGTCAATTTAGCAGAATCAGCACCTTAATTAATGTCATTACCACCTGGGTCTGCTGTGAAAAAATGGTCCTTCGGCTCATATCCGTATCACAGGTTTGGGCCAAATCAGTGTTTTGTATTTTAAACGCATCTCCTGACTTCCAGTTGAGCTGCGGAAATTGGACCTGGGACAAATCTGTAAACCGGTGATAAAACAGCATTGCTAGCAGAGCTGAAACCTGTATCAGGAGTAGACCTGGCCCACAGTCAGATACCGTATGTCCGCTACAGGCGGATCTAAAGGCTTTTATGCGGATTCGGCCCAAAGGAAATTGCTATCTGGGTAGTCTACCCTACCCAAGTTTATTTATTACCTGGTTTGGTCCAACAAATATTTATTCTAATAGTCTACTATGAAGTGTCCATTAGGCCTATGAAATCTTCAGAAATGTCTGATAACTTCAGGCACAAAGAAATAAAAGAAAAGAAAGAAAGAAAACTCATAGTAGGGGGGCCTATGTGTCTAATTTGGGGGCTTGTGGGATTCGCATGTTAATTTTTGGAGAGTATTATATCTTTGTTCTAGGGGTTCTTAAGAGTATAAAAAACATGTCTCCCATTTTTTTTGAAGGTTTTGAAGGACCCAAATCAAAGGTCAAAATTCAGAAAAGGTCAAATTTGGTGTTTTGTCCATAAACCTCACATTGCTGGTATTATAGCATAGGGTTTGGTGCCAAAAAGCAAAGATATTCTACAAGGTATTGTGCAAAAGTGGACCACATAAACAATACAACATTACAAAACATTTTTAGGCTGATGATTGATCTCTAACAAGAAATGGTGCCTAAAATTCTCGAAATTGTCCGCTTAAAAAAATAATACTACAATATCAATACTATCAATTCATGCCTATTAGTGTGCTTGAGTGTAGGCCTAGCCTGCTCTGCCAGTTCTTGTCTACACCCATTCAGAGCACAAAGTGCAGAGATCTCTGTTAAATCAAGTTTAATAGACTTTTACATAGCTAGTACCAGCTGAAGTCTGTAAGGCCTTCCGTAGCCTATGTAAGTGTGAAGAAAAGAAAGGGTAAAAGGATCAGCTAGACAAACAGACAGGTGAGTGTGTGTGTGTGTGTGTGTGAGAGAGCAAGAGAAAAAGAGACACTAGCAGTTGGCTGTTGATGGCTGTCAGTTATAGGATGTAGAATATCGAATAACCTGAAGCACATAGTGCTCTGTTCTTCATGGTTGGTAATATTAGTGACCTTCTAGCCTTCTACATTTGAGCAAGCACATTTTCATAGTTCATGGTGGCACAGTCTAGTTAGGTTATATTCTGAGGTGTGGCCTTCTTTTAGTCAGGTGATGGCACACATATTGTAAAAGAAACAGATTTTGGGCTATGTATCCAGTGGCAGATATGTGTGGACTTGTGAATGACCCATCACTAGAGACTAATGGCAAATTTCTTGTTTTTGTCCATGAGAGAGTATGGAGATGGTGATCACAGATCAACCAACAATTACAACGTTACAGTGCAGTTATTTTACAACAGAACAAAGCAGTTTGGCACAGGAACTGCTACAAATCCACCGGTAACAGTGAGCATCTGCAGAATGCTAAGATTCGCTACTAGAAATCATGTGAAGCAGGCAGGACTCAGTGTCTTCAGAAAAGACATGGTAGACCATCTTCTGAACCTGCAGCAGCAACTGCATCAAGTCCATCTAGAGGGACTTTGTACACTTGTTCAGCAGCAGCTGCTGCCAGCATAGATAATTGCTTCTTCTGTCAGAAGCAGACAAAAGAGCGTCTTCATGAGGTGTCCTCTTTCAATGCAGGCAACCAACCAAGAGATATAAGTAATATTTTGAAGTCAATGACGTTTAACAGGTAGCCAGTGTAAAGATGCTAGGATGGAGGAAATATGTTCATTTTTTTTGTGTGAAAGCAGCTGCATTTTGTATAAGCTGTAAGCTCTTTAGACAGGTATAATTACAGCCAGCCTAATAGCATTGCAATAGTCCATCCTGGTGACAAAAGCATGGATTAATTTCTCTGTATCTGGTAAGGATAAGGACTTCCTTATTTTTGAAATGTTCCTTAAATGGTAAAATGACGTTTTGGCGACTTGTTTTATGTGATTATTTAGTGATAGGTCCTTGTCAATTATAACTCCTAGGTTTTTAACACTTGTGGATGAGGTCAGCGGAAGATCACTATATGTAGCCTGTGATGTGGATAGGATATCCCTCATCTATTTAGAACCTAAAACCATACACTTCTGTTTTATCTGAGTTCAAAAGCAGGAAATTATTCGTCATCCATGTCTTTATCTCTTATACAGTACATGTGTCAAGTTTGGCTAACAGGGTTAATTCATCAGGTTTTATGGAGAGGTATAGTTGTGTATCATCTGCTAACAGTACTGAGCCTTGAGGCACTCCATATGTTACTATAATCTGGGTAGATGGTTTATTATGGACCTGTACAAATTGTTGATGGTTAGGAAGGTGTGATCTAAACCAAGCAAGTGCTGAGTCTTTGATGCCTATCAAATTTTCAAGCCTAAGTAGTATGTCATGGTCTATGGTGTCAGTCCAGGAGGACCAGTTTTGATACAAGGCTAGGTTTTTTGAGGGAGGGCATAACAGATGTCTTAAACGACTGCGGTACATGCCCTGATAGCATTGAATTATTTATAATCTAGAGCAAAACATTATCCAGGAAGGGGAGAGCAGTCTTAAGAAGGTGAGTAGGAATAGGGTCTAGTAGACTAGTTGTAGATTTTGATGAGGAAATTGTGGAGGTGAGATCTAATATGTTGTGTATATGTAAATTAATTAAATGTTGTTCGAGGTCTCATCTGTTATGTTTTTGCTATCTTTCAGCCAGTATGTGTATTTGGTGAAACTGATTGGTTGTTCATCTTATCTCTAATTGTTTGACATACAATCATAATACTGACATACAATACTGTTGAAAATAACTGTTTTGTGAAATTTATTCAACATAGCCAGTGATTTTAGGCGAAATGTATGGTGTTAATTACAGTGTAATATACAAAAAAATAGGGTTGAAACAGGTAAAAAAAATGGAGACATCATTTTTCTCCATGTTCAATGACCTCTAAGGACAGTCCAACCACTCTCCAAAAATTAACATTTCAAACCCACAGAAACCACATAGATCCCCTGACTACAAAGAGAAAAACGTCTCCACTCAGGTATCACCAGAACACAATTCCAGTGTTCAGAATAAAGGTCCCCCGCACCCCCGTCACTAATAACTTAGATTGCACTTAGTTACTCGCCTTTCATTCTTAAAAACAGACACAGATGCACGATAGTCTAATTGATTAAACGGGAGACTTCCCTGCTCTTCGAGACCCTCCCCTGGGGCCTGATGGCAATGGACAATGGATCGAGCCTTCAGATGTCCGGGCAATGGCCAATGGCTGTAAAGTTCCAGTGTGTAAAGTTCCAGTGCGTTCCTGATCTCAAGAGCCCAGTATTCCGGAAAACACTCGTTAGTGTCGGTCTAGATTTGATATAGTGTTGTCTCCTGCACAGGTGAGTCCAATTAGGCATCGGGCAGCGCTCCCCCATCATCTCCCTGCATTGTACCATCAGTTCCCCACACACCTTTATTATTGTAACGGTGTCGAAAAATTCATGGATGGAAACGAAGACGTAAGTTTGGTTGATATTGATTTTATTAGGCTATTCTTCTACAACCTAGGCTTCGGGTATGAGGTGTCCCAAAACAAATAAACCCACATTAATTAAATAAATAAATACGTAAATAGCCTACTTCACTCCATCACTCTCTTTATATCACAACGCAGCTCACTCACAATGACTGGCCTATTACAAAGGTAAAATGCAAAACAACAGCAGCTCTAATCTGACCAAATTCACCTGTTTTGCTGTCATGAATGAAATTCAGGGACGGAGACCGCTGAGACGTCATGACGCAGATACTGCTTCTCCAGCATGTCACTGCTTTATTAAATTACATTAACATGTAAAGAGGATTAGGTAGAATCAAACTGGTTTAACTGGAATGTTTAAAGTAGAAGCTAGTCGGAGGCTGCGAGCGGTCACTTCATAGGAAAAATAAAATGTGTGGTTAGGGACCGTTCGTTATTTATAAACGGGGTCACCGGAGGAAAATAGGGGAGGGTCATGTCTTTTTATTATTTGTTGAGGGGAGGGTCACCTAACTTTATTTTTGTCTAGGAGGGGGGGAAGGGGGGTCACCAATCTTTTGTATTAATGAAAACAGCAAAAAATCAAAGTGGCTTGTTTGATTGTTCATTTCTGTCGCCATATAACGTTCTCTTTCGTTCCATAGCTCTGTCAACATTGAACAATGAAAATAAGGGAGATTTCCCAGGTTTCTCACGCAAAATAACGGAAAATGTCAACATCCGTCTCCATTAACGTTGGAAGGGTTGGAGCAACAAAGTAGCCTACTTTATTCACGCCTAACAGCCTATATCCATTTGGTCAACTTTATCCAGCCCTAAAAAAGCTAAATTTAACTTTGGTTTACTTGTAGTTTACCGTGTAGCCTAGCCTAACTTTAAACAGTGTGCATGCTTATAAAGCATACTTGTGCTTCATTCATCCACACATCCAGCTCCTAACGTTTTGACAAGCATTTCTACCAATTGACCTTGTTCCTGCCCATCTCTAGCTTTGCTGTCTCCGTCCTTAATCGCTGTCATTCTCTCTCCTGCCAACAAAAATGTGTTACGTTCCAAGTAGCAGTGCGTAATTCTGCTTCATAAAGTTGAACAAATACATTGGTCATATAAATAGCCAGTTTATGGTCTACAGTGTAGAGTTGGTAAGTTATGGAAGGCCAACTTGGAGTGAATATACAGGGGGATTTCTTTGTCTCTTAGCCTGGCAGGTGCGCACGTAGACATAGCCTACGGCCGAACACTGCAAGCGCCAATGAATCGTGCTCTCACGACAACCACGTCATTAACTTAAATAGGCCTACTGTAGGTTAACATCACTCTGAGTTCGCATTCAAGCAAGCAAAACGATGATTTGAATACATCTGTTTCTCTGGAAGGGCAAGGGGTAACAACAGGACAACACAGAGACAGGCCAGAATGCAGGACTAATGTTATGAGAGTATTACAGTAATATGGGATATTCTACGGGAAAATATTAAAACGGCAAGACAGTGGGGGAAAGTTAAAATGATAGGCCTAAACCCGGAAAAAGTTGTTAGGTATTTTTCGATCCCTGTGATTATTTGTGAAATTGTGCAAACGGCCTTTTCAAGTCATTTGAGAAGGAAGGAGTGTAGCAAGCTCCCAAATTGACGCTCGTCTGAGAAATTGAGTTTTGGATAATGTTCAGCTTCGGCAGCTTTACAATCACTGAGGAAGCCTAGAGACGAGTCCATAGCAAGAAGTTCATGTGTTGAATTTGTTATTACCCAGTGTGCTTTGTTGAATGGTCTCAATGTTTTATTGTTTTATTTCATGTGAATACTTACTAGAGGAGTAACTTATTTCAAGTAGGCTAATGCTGTTGCAGGAAGTGTGCATTTAGTTTCCATGCTTATTGTGTTTCCACAACAATGTTAGTGAGTAAATCTACTGAAATGGCCACCATCTTGGTTAAGTGTGATGTGTAAGATCAGAAAACAGAGGGTAAGTTTAGAACAATAGTTTAAGTCGATGTGTTTTCGTAGCGCTTTACAGCGTGGGTGGAAGGTATCAACAACTGGCCGGGGAGGGTCATGTCTTTTTTAAAAAGACTGCAGGAGGGTCGTTGAAAAATTTCTTGCAGGCAGGGGAGGGTCATGCAACTTTTGATTGAATCACTCAAAATCCCTCCGGTGACCCCGTTTATAAATAATGAACGGTCCCTTAGCGTGTGTGTGTTGCTGCATTAGGTTGAGGTGAGATACAGGCTGACCGTCAACCCAGCATGAGAGAGAACAACCTGCAGTTTGGTTACAGTTAACCTCCCCAACCCTGTCAGACTGTTGAACACACACACACACACTAACACAACCTGCAGTTTGGTTACACTTAACCTTCCCCACCCCGTCAGACTGTCTGACCCCCACCCACCGAGTCTCAGACCCCTCTTCACCCTCAGGCCCACCACACACACACACACACACACACAGCTAACCCCATTAGTGAGGAGAGCTGAGAGAGATGACTGGAGTGCTCAGGGTTCTTAATTGCTCATTAATCTCCTGCGCTTCACATTAAGGCTGAGGGCTTCCTGCTGCGCCTCCCTGTTCCCTTTGGCTTCTCTCCTCCCTGCACTGCTCTCTCCTCCCTGCACTCTCCTCCTCTGTTCTTCTCCTCCCTGCACTCTCCTCTGTTCTTCTCCTCCCTGCACTCTGCTTCTCTCCACCGCTCTCACGTGAAGGCTCAGGGGTCGTTCAGAACAGGCCCGTCGCTAGAAGGCAAGCAAACCAAGCAATTGCTTGGGGCCCCGAGCTGGCCAGGGGCCCCAAGACAACGACTGGTTAAAAATAAAATGCAACGACAAACTGTGAGCGCCCCTTTGATAGTCAATGCAGTAAAGTACAACGACACTGTTACCGGCAATACCGGGATCCCCCTCAAGGGGGCCCCTATTAGTAGTCGCTGACAGCAGCCAGCCAGCCAGGTTTGTGGTCTCTGCTGCTGCCGCGAAAATATAAAACAGGCAGTCATGATGAAGCAGAGTTATGCGTCCGGAAGCCAGAAGAGAAAGGAATAAACAAGAGGAAAAAACAAGATAGTGGTAAGTGATAAATTACACTGGATAAAATAGCTCTACTTGTCTTGTACAAATGGTGTAATGTCGCAGCAGGAAGGCTAGCCTAGCAAAAAATGTTTATGTTAACTACCTGCCTGACGGCCCATGCTGCTTGTAACAAACTAGAACAGTTAGCGCAACTTTTTTTTTTTTCGAACGGACGGAATATGGTTACATACTGTAATATGTTTATTAACAGGATAAGGAAGACGCAGATATGTTCCACTGTACTTCACTGTTTATCGTATTTAATGACATAACATTGCTATAGCTTTGTAATAGGTTTTGATGAAAGTGGCATAGCTTCTCTGCTATACTAACTATTCGACCGTGATAATCTATTTACCAAATGGGGGTTAGGAAAACCACACGATAAATTCCGTGCATCAAAGCAGACTGGAACATTCATGTCTAGTAGTATTCATGCACGCCAGCTGTTTACTGTCTAATTCTCAAACAGCAGAATGCTTAAATGCTATGTTAAGCTACAAGTAGGCCTAGGTCAATGTATAACATTAGCTTGGGATGTTTTTACAGTAAGCATTGGTAGTTGTGAAAGCAGCTGCATCCCTTCTGAATATCAAAATATGGAAATGCTAACATATCTTTTCTTTCTCCCTCAAGGTGCTTTGCTTAAATTTCTCAGCCCTCAGGCTCTTCCTAAGGATACCTCCACTGATGAAGATGGCCTGAAAGGTTAATCTTGTGTGTGTGTGTGTGTACTTGTATTTATTTATGTTGGATTTTTAAATTGCTATACAACCTGCACTCTTTATAGTTTGAACAATGCATCCTTTTTCTGCATAAGATGGCAGTGTTTTATTTTCTCACTTTGTGAGAACTGAAAAATGTTAATGTGAGTGTGTGTGTGTGTGTTTGTGTTTAAGTATGTTGGATTTAGTTATTGTGCACATTTATATTGGATTTTATGGAACGGTGGTGTTTTTGCAAATGTTCAAATGTTCAAAACTAATGCACAGTATATATATATGCAACTGCAGTATTGCAAAATGTTGTATGTATATAAACTGTGGGTGAACTTAAACTGTATGGCTATGCGGTGGTTCCTGTAGGCTTTGCGTGCGGGGGGGGGCCTCCATGTCCATTTTGCTTGGGGCCCCCAAATTCCTTGAAACGGCCCTGCTAACGTGCTAACTTTAAAGCGATGGTTCGGCGTAATTTCACCCTAGGGTCCTTTGCACCATGACCCTAGTTAGTTAACACTAAGAAAACACTAACAGAAAAAAAAATATTAAAAACTGGATATACCAAAAAACTTTGATGTAATCGCTTCCTGCCAGGACTTTTACGGGCTTTTCCCAAATCACAGAAGTAACGTCGACGCAGCAGTATAGTAGCATCCATCAGGCAAGTGCCATTCAGGGCATTATTACGAGATAGAAGTTGGTACCATTACGACTGCAGAAACTCATTAGTTTCTGACAGCGCTACTCGACCAGGGTTCGACCAAGGGAAAACAGGTTCTGGGAGGGTGTTTGGCTCGGGGTCATGGTGCAAAGGACCCTAGGGTGAAATTACTCTGAACCATCGTTTTAAGGCCAAAACGATGAAAATCGAAGCAGTCAAAGTATACCTTAAAATCCCAAAGTCAGGCAATTTGTTTGGTCAAAGTGCACATTTCAGACACACAAGCATGCTAATTAGCGACTATACAAAGTAATCCTGAAAAGGCATGGCTAACATAAAAGTCTATGGCTTTTTTGGCTAGACTGAGCATGTCATTAAAAACATTGACCATGATCCGTGCAGATACACATTTGCCCATTTAGATTAAGAAAGAAATTAGTACATCACTGTTTGTGTGTGTGTGTGTGTGTATGTGATTCTTATTTTGTTGGTCCCTACTGGAAGTTTGTACCTGAATTTTTTTTTTTTTTTAAAGCAACACCAAAGAACTTGTCCTCTGTCGCACGCACACTATTTGTTTATCAAGCACCGGCTTTGCAAATAATGATGTCCACAGACAAGGTAGAATATTTTGCATGACTTATAAAATTACGATGTATTGCGACATCAGATGCAAGTCAAATTTGTAGTTTCTTATGTCTCATTCCATCGAACTACAGATCCGCTACCCGATCTGGCAAACTTACATAGTGCGGTTATAGCCGATAGAGGGCTGCGAAGCGAATGCAGAAGTGCCGTTCACCCTGTTACGAGTTGATGAACCACTGAAACGATTTTGGAAACATTGTTTTAAGGTATAAAAAACTCTTTGGTGTTGCTTTAAATTCATACCATAATTCTTTAATTCAAAGCTTCCTCAACCAGGGAGCCTACATCGTGATGTCCATTCATTGTGATTTGCCTATCGCTCTGCTGCCCTTGAAGGAGTTCTCTTAGTGGCATGTGAGAGAGGAGGTGAGTCTGAGGAGAGCGACTTCTCTAAAAATAGAGCAGGCGTAGCATGACATTTAGAACGTAATGTTTTCTGTGTGACAGGAGAGCATCTGTTTCCTCTGTGCTGTGCTGTGGTGTGGTGTAGTTGAGTTAGTCAGCCTGAGGTAGAGAGAGCTGATGAAGAGAGGAGAAGATACATCAGCACATTAAAGGCTTCACTTCATTTTAACCATCCACTGTGATGCCCTCTATGCAAACACACACACACAGCACAGCTCTCTCTCACACACAGACACACAATCACCTCTGCACTCGCATGCATTTACACACCACACACTCTCTGGCCGTGAGTTGGCCTCTCCCACTGGGACACACACACTCTGGGAGCAAGGTCACCCATCCATCATCCCACTCACAGCTAGACTGGGCATAATGGAGGCACCTTTGACTGGGCCCGTGGGCACACACACCCACCCTGGCAGAGAGAGAGGATACACACACCCTGACGGAGAGAAGGGCAGTGTAGAGAAGAGGATAAAAGATGGATTTTATAGAAGAGGGTGAGTAAGACGTACATCTCTGAGGAACACAGTGTAGAATCTTTGATTTTTTGCGCTATTGAATTAGCATACATATACTGTGGGTGACAGTCCAGATTGACAATCAAGTGTCTGACTAATGAGTTCCCCTACAATAGAGCAATATCTAGGGAGGAAGTTCAAGAAGAATGTCATTGTCTACGTCCAAGCAGTCTGTTAAAGGCACACTATGCAGGTTTTTTAGCTTAATATGGAAGTTTTATAGCTTGATGTACCTTCATTTAACAGCTTCAGAGTCATTGGAATGGTTATATGACTTTTTTCGGGTTGAATGGTGGCCGTCTCGCTTCCCCCTAGCGCCTGTGAGCGGAAAAACCACCCTTGCAACTGTGGGCCGGCGGGCCGACGGCCTCAGTGTCAGGAAGTAACAAGTGTAACAAATTGCTTTACTGCATTCAAATACACATACACGCCAGGCACCGGCTAGAAAAAGGGAGCGATGGAGTTTCTCAGACATTCGTCATGACAGAGCCAGCGAAAAAGAAGCAAAAACCGAGAAAACAGCAAGGAAATTGCCAATACTGCATAGTTTACCTTTAAAAAGCCCTCAGAGTGGTTATGTGTTGGGTTTTTATGTGTGTTGGGATTCCTGGGTTATATTGCACGCTGAAGTCGGATGCAATTCAATTTGATTTCTTTATGGTGGTTTGATCCGCTCTTTAAGTGGGCCTCACACACAGGAGGGTAGGCCTCGACTCCAGGGTAGCGGGAGTTGGATTTTGTAACATTGGAAATGGGCGTTAATGCCCTCCTTACCAAACTAACCTGCAAAGCGAATTCAAATTTGCTAACAGGTTCGTCCAAATGCAGGAGCGAGCAGGCGCACACCCACATACACATGATGCAGATGGCCGTGTGGTAAAGTGCATAGCAGTCTGAGGGCTGACTGGCTTCAGTGGACAGGGAGAAGTCTGTCAGCTTTAGGGTGCGATCAGACAGGACGTGTTTTGCCGCTTATAGAATGTGAGGTGCACTGTTGTCATAAAAACACAGGCGTTTTTGCACTTGAATTTGAACTTTTTTAAATTCGAGGCCTCTGCAAAAACGTGAGGCACAGCAGGTGCAAAAACACGTGAGGCACTCAGGGTGCATAAGCAGTACGCAAAACGCTTACAGCCAATACGAAACAACATAAAAAAGGTGCATCTCACTGCAAAAACCGCGTCCTGTCTGATTGTTCCCTTAGTCAGTCATGCAAATGAACTCTGACAGCACTCTGTAAGACTAAGACACAAACACACACACCTCTGGCAAGGGCAGCAGCAGTATAGCTCTCGTCATTTAAGAGACTGTTGGAGGGACAGCACCAGAGAGAGACACTTTTAGGATTATGTCGACTTAGCTTGTTTCTGTGGCTTTCCCTTCAGCCATCAGCACTTTTATTCCCTTGTACAGACGCTGATTAATCTTGGCCAAGTGAAAAACAAGGTTCCAGTCTCTGAAACTCAGCCAAGACCTGCCCCTGGACACTCAAGTCTCACACACACACAACACAACACAACTTACACAGACATTGGCTCCTGAACACTTACACACACACATAGTCAAGTGAAGAGCTCTCACATCTACATACAGTCTGGAAAGCCATTTCACTTCATGTCATTTAAAACACACAGTCTGGGAACCCCTCTCAGATTGCCATTAAATGTAGATTCCTTGGAGATGACTTGAAGCAATCTGATTAAGTTCTCTCAACAGAGACATTGATCTCTGAAAGAGAAAAGCTTATTGCTGCAGTGAAAAGCCTACAAGGAGATGGCCTCCATATGGCCTGTCTCATCCGATGATTAGTGAGTGTTGTTCTAGCCTGGGCTCTCCAGAGACGGTGGCAGTCATCACGGCCATCATTATCACAATAATCATTATCATCACCATCATCGTTATGTCTTCCTCTTCACATTGGCCAATGAAGGGCTGGTCTGCTACCATGCCGACGGTTGTCTCATTTCCATGATGTTTAGACCCTTTGCGGCGTTTCCGGTCTGTGAATCTCAAATGACAGTGCTGATTCGCCAGTCAGAGCAAATTAAAATGTTATTCAGTCACACACACACACACACACACAGAAAACTCCCTAGCCACTGGCGTTAGCACATCTCCTAATTAGAAGGACCGACCTGAGCATTCAGGCGTGTGTGGAGTTTATGGGGTGTGTGTGAGACATGAACACGGGAGTTTATGATTTAAGCCTTTAGCCAAAGAACTGTCAGCTATCAACACCGAATGAAACTGTGTGTGTGTGTGTTAATGTATAGTAGCTGGGAATTGAGGTAAAATTATATGGTAAATGAACAGCTGAATGTAAATAACATTATGGTATAATTAAACAAATAATAACTAACACAGTGAACATTCAACATTAGAAATAGTGTGATGTTTTTTAGTTCAAGATGAGTAACAACCTTTTTGCCTTTAATTGTTTTTATTTCATTCTTTTATTTGAGGGGCATACCACTACGATGCTATGATTGCATCCATATACAAGCATACACAAAGCTGTGGACATCCAGCTTCCAGATATCGGACCAACATTTCTGACCCACTGTCGACCATCATAATATTTTAAACCTGCAAGAATATTAAGATAATAACATTGTTTTCAAAATATGTACTGCATCCGTAGCTAACCCCCAATAGTATTCCAGTGTGTACTGCATCCGTAGCTAACCTCCAATAGTATTCCAGTGTGTACTACATCCTTAGCTAACCCCCAATAGTCTTCCAGTGTGTACTGCATCCTTAGCTAACCTCCAATAGTATTCCAGTGTGTACTGCATCCTTAGCTAACCCCCAATAGTCTTCCAGTGTGTACTGCATCCTTAGCTAACCTCCAATAGTATTCCAGTGTGTACTGCATCCTTAGCTAACCCTACAATCCGGTGTGTACTACATCCTTAAAAATGTCTGATCGTGAATGTGTCATTTATTTCTATAGCAACAAGTTCTGTAGATATACAGTAATGTTCACTATGCACTCATCTCACAGCAGCATCTTGGCAAAAAAACTAATTGCATTCCATTTGAATCTCCAGGAGAAAAAAAGGAAAAGAGCTGCTAACACAAAGGTCATGCATGGGTAAAAAAGATCTTACTAATTTACTCTATCTCTTTTCATGCTCCTCTGTCTGTGTGTTCAGAGCCGGTGCAGGAGTCTTGGGTAACTGCCTCGATTCTCCTTCAAAATAACCACCCCAGGGATCATCATTAGTGACAAATAACACCCACAATCCCACGCTCTGGGAGCTCCTGTTTTCAAGGCTGAGCGCCTGTCACCTTCTCTGAGATTGTCTATGATCATCATTATTAATATTATTGTTGTTATGATACGATACGATGTGTTTTTATTCATATCTTGCAATCATACTTATATAATAAATATACATCTCATATGTAATCAGGATATGAATTAGGAAAAGGCCCCAAAAAGGCTGCAAGGAGCTGCTTGTCAGCGGGGAAACCTGAGACAGAAGAATAATACACAGTGTACACGGGAAAATAACAAAAACATTAAAATAAAATACGGTACACAAATCCCAGGTATCGCCGCTGTATCCAAAAGGACACTGCCGCTCCACCTCCCACCCCCCAAAGCACAGTAGGGAAACACAAGAAATTACGATTGTCAGAAATCAGACCAGGTGGCCTTAAGTTAGTAAAGCATGATTGTACAGTGGACATTGGACATAGACATATAGACAGAAATTGCTTTTTAACTTTTTTCTTAAAGAGATAGAACATATTTACATCATTGTCCAGCTTATTCCATAACTGGAATCCCCGGCAAGTGACACGTTTTTGTGTTTCCGTTTTTTCCCCTTAATAAGGAATTTTTTTCTGGTGTTGTGTCTATGCAGGGGACTGCAGATAGGAACAAGTACACACAGGCAAGCATTGGATTGGTTTAGAACCTGATAGACAGTACATACGTTTAGGAAGATATTCAGGTCGGCAAGCTTTAATATGCCTGAGCTCTCTAAGAGAGGACCGGTATGGTCTCTGAGATGTGACCAGGAGATGGTGCAAATAACTTTCTTTTGAAGTAATTGTAATTTATACAGATAGCTCGGAAAGGTGTTACACCAAATTATATTACAGTAAAGTAAGTGAGGTTCGAATAAAGATCTGTACAGGGTGAGTGCTGAGAGTGGAAGGTAATCTCTTAACTTAAAAAATAGACCAGAGTACATAGATAACTTGTTGGTAAGTTGCTCAATATGACATTTAAAGTTTAGAAATTCATCAATGCTCCAGGAATTTTGTGTTTTTTACTCGTTTTATTTCATGTCCGTCAATGTTAAGGCACGTTCTCTATATGTTGTCTATTTTTATTAGATCGGAAAATGATATAATTATTTTTTTTGTTTTTCATTCAGAGACAGTTTGTTGCATTTAAGCCATAAGTTCACTTTCTTCATTTCTTTATTAGCAATAGATTGTAATACAAGTGGATCTCTGTGTGATAAGAGCAAGTTTGTGTCATCTGCAAAAAGTACTTTTTTGAAAATATTGGACGTGTGAACTATATCGTTCATATAGATAATATAGAATAAAGGCCTCAAAATTGACCCCTGGGGGACCCCATGGTTTATGATTTTTTACTGGATTCTTTACCATTTATATGTACATATTGTTTTCTCTCATAAAGATAGTTTCTAAACCAATCCAATGCAACACCTCTAATACCATAAAAACACAGTTTCTAAAGCAGAATTTCATGATCAATGGTGTCAAAGGCTTTTGACAGGTCTAAGAAAATGCCAACAGAGAGATCACCATTTTCAATAGCATCATATACCTTTTCAGTTAGATCAAGAACCGCCATACATGTAGTTCTTTTTTTCCTAAAGCCATATTGAGAAGAGTCAAGAATATTAAATTTGTCTACGTACTTAATTAGTCTAGTGTATACAATTTTTTCGAATACTTTAGAAAGGGAAGGTAAGATTGAAATGGGTCTGTAATTGTTTAAATCGTTTTTATCACCAGACTTGTAGACCGGAACAATTTTTGCTATCTTGGCCATTTTTGGGACAGACCCCGTTGATAATGACAGATTGAAGCAGTGGGCAAAAAGGATCAGCAATTTCATTAGCAATGGCTTTAGAGGATAGTAGGCTACTGCAGATATTGTTGGTTCCTGATGACTGAGATCTTTTCATGCTCCTGATAGTTTCAGATACTTCAATACAATTTGTTGGCATTAAGTGAAGAAAAGAGGTTGAACTATGCTCTGGGCGAGATTTTTCCCAATAGAGACAAAATGGGAGTTTAGAACATCTGTAAGGTCTGCATCACCTGCCGCCACGTTTCTCTCACGGTTCGATTAATCAGGTAACACAGCACTCTTTGGGCCCCTCCCAAGAACGTTGTTTAGCACCTGCCAGGTTTTTTTGGCATTGCCCTGTGATTTAGCCAGGAGTTCCGTGAAATGTTTTCTTTTGGCCTTTCTAATCATTTGTGTAAGTTTGTTTCTAAATTGTGTACATTTTATTTTATTTTCATGTAATGGATTTTTTAATGTAACGTTTCTATAGATTGTTTTTATGACAAATACATTTTTTGATGTCGCTCGTGATCCACGCATTTTTATTTGTGGTGCCCTTTGCAACAACTTTTTCGGGGATGGTGCTCTGCATGGAGTCCGTTATTTCATTTATCAATAAGTTATAAGCAATGTCAGGGTCACGGCAGCTGTAAATATGATCCCATGCTTTGTTTTGCATGTTTTCATGTAAGTTTGTCAGTGTTTTTAAGTTTAGGACCTTGGCTTTGTCTTTATGTAGTAAAAGTTTAAATTTGTTCGAGAGGTGCATGAAAAGAACAATAGGTACTGTAGATGGTCAGAAATCTTAGAGAGTATTACACCAGAGTCAATACTTGCGTTTTCAATTTTTGTGATTAAATTGTCAATGATGCTTTAATGCGTTACTCTTGTAAAAATATTAATGGTGGGAAAGAAGAAAAAAGAGTGTATTTATAAAGTCGTTTTTTGTTGCATCATCTTTAGCGATGTCAATATTAAAGTCACTGAGTATGATACAGTGTCAATTTCTATTGTTTACGTGATATAGAGTTTCTTCTAGTTTTAGTCTAAATATGTCCGGGTTGAAACCGGGCGGTCTGTAAATGATACCAATAATACGTTTTTTTGAGTTTATAGTATTCATCTCGACAAAGAGTCAGAATGGCCATCATTCACCGTTAAATCATCACAAACATTTACACAGCATTTGTATTTTACATAGACGCATACTCCTCCTCCGGTAGAATAAGTTATATTTCTGGGGCCGTATTCACAAAGAATTTTAAGGCTAAAAGTAGCTTCTAAGTGGCGAATTTAGGAGCAACTCCTAAAAATAATGAGCGTGTCACTCCTAACTTTAGGACTCCTAATTTTTTTCACTAAAAGTAATTCATGAAGCATTTTAGACCTAAAAGTAGCACCTCTGCAAGTCTGGGACAGCTTAAAAGAAGTCGAGAGGACTCCTAACTCACTAAGACCTATTCACAAACAGCTTTTTGTGGCATCTCACGCTGCGATGTTTTGAAATGCGTAGCCTATGCGGCAACAGGAGCTTCCAATCGCGAGGGAACAATTTTGCATTCATAAAAGGGATGCAATAACGCCACCCACAACAACCAAAACTATTCATTGTTAACATGTAAATTAAATGAAACATTTCATTGTGAATCAAATTCGCCTATGTGCCTATGTGCCAAAAAACTTTGCAAATGTAGGCATATGGTGACAGATTAATTTAATAATGTTGCAAAGATACTGCATCAATCCGTAGGTCTATGTTTCATTAGGCTACTAAGCTATTTGTTTTGCCTTACTCTTTATTCATTTAGGCTAGGCCTTTTTATTCAGTTATTCATCTTCCTTCCTTAGCACTACTTGTGTAGCGCACGCATTCTCAGACCTGTCACTCATCATCGTAAGGGAGGTGTTTGGAATCATTCCCGCGTTACAATCATCATCCAATCAAGGTGGTCACTTCAGTCAAGCTCGTGCATGAGTAATGACGTCATCCATAGCAACGAAGACTCACTCTTAGTTAAGGAGTTGTCATTTTTCCTTACTAAGAGTAGGTCTGAAAGGCTTTGTGAATAACTTTTAAGAGAAAACTCCTAGCTAAAATCTTTTAGTGCGATTTAGGAGTACTCCTAGTGGTAAGATAAAAGGCTTTGTGAATACAGCCCCTGACCATTAGGTTATATCCATCAATATTCATACTATCAAGGTGAGAGTTTTCGTTAAGCCCGGTCTCACTGCAACCCACAATGTCAAAACTATGGTTTGTAGTAGATAGAAGAGAGTCAAGTTCCGTGTGGTGTTTATTAAGGCTTCTATTATTTGTGTGAAATAAGGAAAAATTGTGTTTCTCATTCTTTTCTATGTTTTGATCAATGGTGTAGGTTTTACAGCTTATTTGTTCGCCCATGTCGGAGAGATGCTCATCATCTCTGTCAAGATCTTCAAAGCCCATTATAGGTCTAATTATGGAGTACTCCTGGTTCCCTACCGCTTTCCTTAACCCCCCTTATCCCCTCCCTTTCCAAGACAGACATTACAGAGAAAAGTAAATGAAAATACATGAAACATATAATCTTAGAAATGAAATGCATCAAAGTGTAGCATTGGTCATGCATTACCCACTCACGTCCCTACATATTAGTTAGACAAAAAGGAAAACAGGAAAGTGACTGAAAAGAGACTACAATAAGACCAAACAATCATCATGTATAAAATGTATAAACAATCATCATGTATAAAATGTAGTAGCCCATAATCAAGGAGTAGTCTGAATGTTGTTGTTTTATTTTTTGAGTGTGTGTAGGCCTACTGTTTGCGGTGTGTGTGTGCGCGCGTGCATATCTGTAGCCTATGTGACGTTGTAGCTTGAGTATCGTTGTAGCCCACATTCGGGGATGATAGCAGTTAGTATTATTATTGGAGTTGCTCAGCATGGCTGGGACTGTGGTGTGGGAGAGCACTGCCCTCTTACTAATGCAATAGTCTAGTCTAGTTTTAGTCAAAAGTCTAGTTTTAGTCAAAAGAAAACTAAAGGTATCTTTGTCTTAGTCAGTTTTAGTCAACAGATTTTAGTCTTTTTTTTTATAACAAAACATCATCTGTTATAATTACTCATTCTGATTTTTTGTCAGTCAGTATGTTTACATGCACAGGTAAGTCGAGCTACAGTTATAGCTCGGCTGGGATTTTACCATAGACAGTAAAAGATTTGACTGGACCACTGTCATATTCGTAGACCAGTGTTTCTCAAAGTGTGGTCCGGGAATCACTGAGTTGTTTGCAATATTGAACCAACTTGTATGTAAAAACAGTTCTGCAACACTGTCTATGTAAGACAGTGGTCCCCAAACTACGCCCCGCCACCTCATTTTGGGTGGCCCCCCAAACATGTCCGTGGTATATAGCATCTGGCCCGCACGGGAGTACGACATCGTCAAACTATAACCACCGTAATTTCCCCCATTCATTCTCTATGGCGAGTCTTAACTGTACACATGTAATACTCTTTTTGTCCACTGGTGGTTGTTTTGGCGCTGTTTCGCGTTTACCATCGAAAACGGAATAAAATGTAGGGCTACCTGCAAACAATGTAAGAGGCCTATGCTGACTGCATCAGTGCTCAAAGTATTCTAAAAGTTTATCAATTAATTTTTTTAATAACTAATTAACTTCTATTCAAGTCTTATTTCTGGGTCTTTCTGGGATAATTATTTCTATTTTTTATCCACTCGTTCAAATGTTCATTCAAATTCACAATTCACAAAGTTCTCATAAGGTGAGTGAAAGTGGTCATTTCAGATGTTTTTGTCAGCACTTCATAAACCTCTCATAGTTTGAGAACTTTAAATTATTTGTAGGATATTGCTTGTTCACAACTTGAGCTGTGTAGGCAAAGACACAGAGTTCAGAGTTCACACATTTTGAATAAAATATACTTTTGGGACTCCCTGCTAATACTTTTGGGAATGCTTACGTCTTTTTATTAGTATTTTCATTTGTAGTTTCATTTGAGCTACATTTTACACTGATATGGCATGAGCACAGCTAACAATGGTATTAAATTGCAGTAGCCTATGATTAAACGTAATGGAATATTCAACTAAGGTAGACTGCTGTTGTTCACAGTTCTAAGATATTTATGGTTACTGATATACTCCGAGTCTCTGGCCCTCTCTTAGAGCCAGGCATAGCAAGCTGGCCCTCAGAAGAAAACGTTTGGGGACCACTGATGTAAGATATGCCAGTTTAAATCATACAGTATGAATCCACACAATAAGCAAAGTGCAAAGACAATAAGCAAGGTGGTTCAGTGAGTAGGCCTATAGTGTAGACTAATTATAGGCTACTGTTGAAGTAGGTCTAATCTTTTTTTTTTTAGCTAGGGTTAGTTAAGTGGTCCTGAAACTGAAAAAGTTTGAGAAACACTGTCGTAGACCAAAGTATTAATGTTTTACTCCGCCTCGCTAGATGGCGATATGCGCCCAAACACAACACATTCCCCAAACAGACTCTCCATCTTAGCCATAGCTAACTTGTTAGCGAACTTTCCATATTAGCTTACTTGCTAGCAAACTTTGCATCATCAGTCTAACTAGTTAAATAGTTGACATTACATGATGAACATTTTCGTATGGACATTCTGGGGGATGTTAATTTGTATGAGAGAAGCTTCAACTTCTGGGTATGTAGCATTGTGGCATAAAGCTTAGGTAGTTAGCTTGCTAACTCTGGCAAAAATCTCCAGTGTTCTTGTTCCATGTAGTTTTGTGTTGCAGCCACAGGGTTGCAGCAACAGCACGTAGACTAGCCTACAGGAAAGCTGTTGCGTATGAACTCATTCGGAATATTTTGAAAATGTAACAGCTAGATAGTCTGTCTTCTCATTTTGTAGACGAAAATGAAGAGAGATTTTATCTTAGTTTTTATTTCATGCAAAACATTTTAGTCTCGTCTTTTTTCGTCAACAATAATGCATCTTAAGATAGTCTTCATCGTCTCGTCTTAGTCATGAAAAAAAAAGGTTGTTGACGAACATATTTCCTCTCGTCTCGTCTGACGAAATTAACACTAATTCCGTCTCTACTGGAAGTTCTGCTCAAGTGGGTCTTGGACATCTGAACTGATCATCGGGATTTGAGAGTTTGAGCCGCTTGTTATTACCCAAAACATGCTACCAGTAACTTGGAAAGCCAGCCCGAACTTGGCCCCGCCCACAGAATTTAAGGTCAGAAGTTCGGTCTGGACTTATTTCAGTGGGAAGCAAATATTCCTGAACCTGAGCGGTTCAAACCAGTCCAATTGTTTGGGCCACCTTTGTACAATGATGGACAGATGAGCAACAGTGCCTCACCTGAGCACGCTTTGGTTGATTTGGTTTGCAACAAAAATACTGTCACTAGAAGCTAGACATTTAGATTTCACTGTACAAAATATTGACAGCACAATAACTCTAAAAAAATGACAAACATGTCAAAGCATTTGTGGAGAAGAAGGATGGTTCCGGGTATTCATCCTACAGGATTCATGGTAAACTATTTCATTGCTCATGACTCAAATTCTGACTACAATTGTGTATGACGACTTCAGGCTATGCTACCAGTATACCTGAGTCCGAAGTGAAAAATTGGTAGCAGTCTCATTTCACATTAAGCTTCAAGTTTGCTTGTAGTTGCAATGAGTTTTATGAGTACAGACCCTATTTGTACTACTGTAAAGTTTGGTACATTCTGGACATTATTAGTGGGGTAATTTACAAGAAACACTGTTGGTTCCATTAGTGCCTGCACTAAGCTATTTGGCTGATACCGCTAATTCTACCACTGTTCGACCATGGAAAAAAGCGTCTTGGGGTGTGTTTGGCTCAAGGTCATGGAGCAAAGAACCCTAGCGTGAAATTACTCCTAACCATCCCTTTAACAAAGATAAACTGGCATGTTCAGGTTTTACCTGGGATTCCTCAGATTCTTGGGGAATAATGTGTGGATAATCTGATGATCTATTAAAAACACTTTTGCAAACTCATCTGCAAAAACTGTGGCCTGCTGCAGAGAAGTTCATTTAGATAAACCACAATGCAGACAGTTTTTAAATTCCCCCAGCAGCACAAGCCCATGCATGGAGGCAAAGTCATCAGCTTTACAAGCTGAACACCACCTATCAAAAGAGAGCCCTTTCTCCCTGGCAAAATCAGTATAGGTCTGGCTTGATGTTCCTCCACCCCCGGAAACGTTGTTGGTACTCTGGAACAAGCTCGTAGACACGCAAAATAGCACTTTTCAATTTTGTATACACCAAACTGTTTGTCTTCAATAGAGAGGGCAGCACAAGCTCCTTGAGCCTTTACTACAAGCTTAGATTGCAAGAGTATCTCCCACATATCCCTCGGCAAAAGAAGAGCTGTAGAAATGCGCTCAAATGCACCAAAGTATAAGTACTCTTTTGATCCTGTGAGGGAAATTTGGCATTTATCCCAATCCGTGAATTAGTGAAACACACAGTGAGGTGAAGCACACACTAATCCCGGCGCAGTGAGCTGCCTGCAACAACAGCGGCGCTCATGGAGCAGTGAGGGTTAGGTTCCTTGCTCAAGGGCACTTCAGCCGTGCCTACTGGTCGGGGATTCAAACCGGCAACCCTCCGGTTACAAGTCCGAAGCGCTAACCAGTAGGCCACGGCTGCCCCAAGTAAGACTCAACCTCGGACTTGTGAAAAACCGGCACCAGTGTAATATGCTTACTCACATCCAATGACTGAGCAGATTCTGAAGACCGTTTTCCATCATTGGAGTTCAACAGTGTGGACATTCTCAGGTTGGGAACATTGCTCTGTAGCTCTAGTTGGCACATTCTAATAGCAGTGTCAGCCAGCCAGCTTTCCAATTTCCAACTCCCTCTGAGGCTGAAATTCACACTCATGGTCTTGCCTCTCCAGTTCATGGCGAGCTAAGCGTACCCTCGCACGGGCATCTAACTTTTTGTATGTGACTCCAAAGACATGGGGTCGAACCGTGGCCAAGTGAGCGGCTTCTCTTCTAAACTAGCAGCGACTGCACCAGGAGTCAACTTTGCTGGAGACCGCACAGACGCCACTCCCTCCTGTCAAGCAGATGCACCCTCAGATGAATCCAAAACATCCAGGCCACTTCCCTCTGAGGAAACATCTGACAGCGAGCCATCTGGTAGATTTACAACATGAACACCCAATTCTACCAGGCCTATTATAACAGCCGCTTTCAGAGCTTTTTTACCCACATTTTGAAATCCACCTGCCACAGTGTTTTTTTTTACCAGCCAAAATTGTTTTGTGCCTAAAATAAAGGTGAACGACTCAGAAAATGCATAAGAATGGTTATTGAACTTGTACAGAATACACATTAAAGTGCTGTCGAGTTATTGTGGCAGGTGTGGCAGGCATTTAGAATAGAAAATAACAGAAATACAATCATCTCACTGATAGTCTCATTTATTTGGGGCAGCCGTGGGCCACTGGTTAGCACTTTGGACTTGTAACCGGAGGGTTGCCGGATCGAGCCCCGACCAGTGGGCCACCGCTGAAGTGCCCTTGAGCAAGGCACCTAACCCCTCGCTGCTCCCCGAACGCCGCTGTGGTTGCAGGCAGCTCACTGCGCCAGGATTAGTGTGTGCTTCACCTCACTGTGTGTTCACTGTGTGCTGTGTGTGTTTCACTAATTCACGGATTGGGTTAAATGCAGAGACCAAATTTCCCTCACGGGATCAAAAGAGTATATATACTTATACTTATACTATTTAGTTAACACCCATCATCATCTCATCTTCTCTCCGATTGCGTGGACGTTCCTAAACAGGAGCTTCATCCTCTCCAACTGCGCGGTTTTCATTGACGTCAGTGCCTTGACCGCAGCTGTCTGCTCTGGGGGAGCCGTCTTCCCCACTTTACAGCTGAGTGTGTGCAAGTGGCTTTTTGAGGACTCGCGGTCCTTAATTGCCTCTAACTTAAACGTTTTTGTCCATGGGTTTGATCTCGCTTTCTCCAAGCCATACATACGGCAATCCCAACAGTGCATCTCCTTTGTTGTGACGTCGACACCAGCCAGTCACAAACCTTGCCATCCCTTTCCACTTACCACTTCGTATTAAAACGTCTTTTTTTATTTCTATTTTTTTAATCGTCCACCTCACCCTCTTTGTTGCTCTGTTACAGCCGGCGGCCTCTTCACGCCAGCTATATGCCGCCACATTTTGTTGTCGAAAATCCAAGAAAATGGCGGGGCTTGCTTAACAAAAACAATAGGCTACGTGATTGGTCAACAACACAACATTTGCTCAGTGTTGTGTTATCTTATCTTATTGGCTACCCGCCAACATGGCAGGTAGATTGACAGTTTCACCCGCCAATCACAAAAGTTACCCACATTTGGTGTGTGGGCGGGTGCCAATTTCGTGCCCTGCTCCCACCACCAGAAAATTACAGAAAACAAAAAAAAAAAGTGCCCAATGGAAAAAACTGAAACAGTCTAGCTAGACACTAACTATCAGGAGGAAGCCGATGTACACAATAAGGCTAGTTTGGTAGTGAACCAGACAAACACAACTGCAAGCCACCAGAGTTAAACCACAACGTTATAGTCTAATTAAATAATGCACTTACCATTAAGTGTTTAGGTTTGACGAGCTCCCATGTTACGTCTGCCTGCATACGGCGACATAACCCATCAAATGTGGAGACTTTTATGGAGCCTATATATCGTGTAGCATTCTTACTATTTCTAACTTAAGGATGGGTTAAATCTACCCAAAATAGCATCTAGCTGCCTTGACGCAGCATTTGGGTTACTGAGATAACCCAGCAGTTACAGAGTGTATATGCTTATGGCAACAACAATACTAACATGTCCTGTGATGAAACTGAAAATGAAACATTTTTACTTAAAATATTACTGGCATAATTTGTTTCCCCAGTATGCCTAGATACCTGCCCAGAAGTTGGCTGTGCTGATTTTTATGGAATAATATGTATTTTTTGACATTTTTCCAGACATCGCAAAAGAAATTGTCATTTCCACAACCGAACAAAACATGTGTTTTCAACCAAAATTGTTTAAATATTTGTAGTTATAAATATATTGGGTTACACATCACACTTGTATCTTTCCAAATTGTAAATTGATTTATTTCTCTGAAATGCAACTCTAAAGATTTTGCAAAGTTAACACCCAAAAAACGCTGAACACTAGGCCACTGAAACCTTTCATTCATATTTCTGACATTTTCAAATCTGATATTTTTCAACTCATATACAGTACATATACCTTACCCTCAACTGCTAAGTAATCAACACCACCACCATCATTATCTTAACTTCATTTTTTTTTAATGTTTTACCAAAAAATATTTGTGGTTGTGGAAATGACAAGGGAAAGGCAGGTTATGGTGAAAATAACATTTCAGGATGGAAATGCAAAAGTGAGCCATGACCTCAGTGTGTAGGACAAAATGAATCTCAAATTCAAGTTTGAAGTTTATTCCAATTTTTATTTCATACAGGGATAGTGTATTGATGAACAACTGGCCTAACAGCAGTAGTAATAAAAAAGATAACTCATTCCATGTGTCACAAATTATTTTAAAACAAAAACATTATCATAAACACAATCATCCTCATGTTTTCATAAAAAATCTAAATGATAAATTCTGTGAAAATGTGAAATGTTTCACAACTCCCTGAACCAGACCAGTGTATATGGGCCAAGGTTCACTCACAGATGAACAGGTGAACCCAAGGGACAAGTGTTCAACATGTTTAAAATATGCCATATTGAAAAGAAATTAAAAAAAAAACTAAAGATATTAGATTTGATTGATTTGGGTTATAAAGCCTGTATATGGGCCAAGGTTCACTCACAGTCAAGTTCGGTGAGTACTTCCTCCCACACTAATGGATCCAACATCATGTGACGTTTCGTCACTGGCTGAGGTTCTGGGACCAACTTTACAATGTCCTCTGGCTGATACCAAATTGTGTCATCATTCATAGGCCAGTACCACCTGTTCTTGCCTATCCGGCTCATGGTTTTCACCAAGGCTCCATTTTCTGAGTTCACATCTTGGATTAGGCCTGCGTAAGGATTCCCATCATAGCAGACCACACACCATCTTCCAATGAGCCCCTCATGTAGAAGAGTGATGTCTTGAGATTTGATAGTTGGGATTGGTGGGCCCAACGCCGCCTCAGGCCTCTTTGCTCTCTGTGCTCCGGGCCATTCCACATGTTGCAGACCAAAACATTGGCAGGTTTGGGGCTCTGAGCAAAAGCAGCTTAAGACCTGCCAAAATATGTCTCCCGGTCTTGTAGACACAATCTAAAAGAAGAAAAATGTTTAATCTCTCATGATTATGATAATGGTGTGTGTGAGAGAGAGAGAGAGAGATACCTGATGAATCTGCATTGTTGATGGTGATCAGGTCCTCAGGCAAGACACTGTCCATCTCCTCTATTTCCCCCTCAGTGACGTACATAAGCTGAACAGGTATTGATGTTTTATATTATGGATGTGCTTTCCCATCTTTTTGGTGAGTTTGGTGAAAAGTCTTCCAACAGTTTTCTGCATGGGCCCATGCACCTTTTCCTTTGCTGTATAGTGCACTTTAATCATTTCTATGGACCCATCTCTTTTCTTTTCTCCCTGTCTTCCACGATGCTTCTCCATTGGAACCACCACGTCTGTTCCCCATCATCAAAGGCAGATGTTTCCAATTTTTTGTCTCTGCAATCCAGGCACTCCCTGTACATGCATTCCTTAGTAACATCATTACAAGAAACTGAATTAATTAGATCGGTGAGTTTAGATGTCTCGATGATTTTTTGAAAGAACAGCCTATTGGCCATGAACTGCATATTTGAATGTAGCTTACACAGGCATGTTTCTCTCTCTGCTAAGGTGGGTTTAACAACCCAAAAAGGTCGCTGTCTGCAAAACTCTGCATAAGAGATTTTGACCTCAGGATTCTCCTGTCTAAATTTCAGGTGCAGTTGCTTCATTGTTTCAGTCAGGAAGCGCTTTTGCATCTTTTTCTTGTTCTTCGTAATCGTCTTTTTTTCCTGTTGTTGCCCTACTGTTGTTGTCACGTTCTATAAAGTTTGTAATCTTTTCCTTCAGATCTTGGTTAACTTTGTTTTTTGGGGTTTTGGATGTCAGTTTGTTGGTTCTTGTCATGTTTGTCCTCATAAGTTTTAGAGAGAATCCAAACTGTTTTTTTGCCATGGTGACCAGGGCATAGTTTTTGAGGATCCTACCAGCCACAATTTTTGAGATTATTTGGCGTGTTTTGCGATTTTCAACATTCTTCCTAATTTCTGAAATTATTGTGTTATGAAACAATAGCGTTCTCTTCAGTTGTGTTGTGGTTTGGTTCATCTGTTTCTTGGTTCTCCGTTTAGGAGATTCAAGTCGATCAGACCTCTTCTTATATTTTTCTGCTTTTCTGATGGCATGGGCAAGCTTTTCTTTCATTTCATTAAGGTCTATATACGCCTTTGCAACTTTTTGTCTCCCTCTTCGTCTTTGAGGAGTTCTCTCTGGCCCACTCGGCTGACGTGGTTCAGGGATGTCATCACCGTCTGGTGATTGTGGTGGTGTTGCCCCTGCCATGAAACTCTCAGCTGCTGAGACCATTTTATGTTTCTTACGTCTGCGTTGTTGTACAGTTTGCCACTGTCTTCTGATTTTTTTTTTTTATCGCTTACTGACATTTCTTTGACAGACCTTGCTGTTTTTTCTTTGCATATCTTTCTCTGTCTTTCCTTAAGAACTCAGCATATTTAATTGGATCAGATTTTAGTCTTTCCCTGAATAGTCTTTCCCTGAAACATCTCTGCTGATGTTTTGGGTGCCATCTTAAAGAACAACAGAGAGACTATGTCAGATTTAGTTGTAAACAATAAAATATCTCAATTTAAAACATTCTCTAGGACATTACAGTATATTTAAAGTTGATGTGTTCACACTATATTTGTAGTACTATAGGCAAACTACTTTGCTTTTAAGCATAGACAATGTCCTTGCCAAGCCAACCTGTCTTTATCACTACCATGGAGACAGATGTGGAAGACGGTCGTGGAAATGACATTTTCCCACTTTCCCTCTAATATCTCATGTTTGACTAGCCTGTTAGTGTTAGTTTTAGAGTTAGCATTAAATTATCTCAAATTACACCTAATAAAATTGTAAAAATCCAGAATTTTTCCCATCGGAATGAATCATGAGCGGTTCAGAAATGACGTACAATTAACATACTCGCAGTATTTCTCATATTTACCTTGATATATCTCCAATGTATTAACCTCTGCTGGGATCATTCTTTCATTCAGCCATGTGGATCCCTCTGGAGTGTCAGTTGCTATGGTTACTGAGTATACAAATCTAGAATACTGAGCCTGGGATTGCATTTTATGCAGAGGTGTGGAAATGACGGTGAACCCAAGGGACAAGTGTTCAGTGTTGGGCAAGTTACTTCAAAATCGAAATGTATTATGCATTACTTATTACTGTCATTTCAAAGTAATTTGTTACATTATAATATTACTGTCTCTGAATTGTAAGGCATTACACTACTATTGCATTACTTTTAAGTTACTTTCACCAAAATATCTGGAAATGTGGATTTGCCATTCTAAATGCAGTTTATTATGCTCAATCATATAGACCCTTTCAAGAGAGTTCCATTATCAGCATCATAGTTGGCCCCACAAGACTTCCTTTTTAACATTCCATATGTTATCTTAATGCAGAGGAAGTAGATTGGGACCCACATAGAATGTTCAAGCATTGTTTTTGTTTTTATTGTTGAAAGGGTCTATAGTCAGAATTTTGTTAAAAAACCGACAAAAGGTCAAAGTCTGGTAAATTGTGATATAAATACTGTAACTCTAAGGCCTAGGCCTGCTCATTAAAATCAATAGAGCCTACTACATGTATATTGTAAATCAAAGCTTAAAGAAACTGTATGTAAGATTGTGGCCAAAACTGGTACTGCAATCACTTTCAAACTACTGTAGAGCGGTGTATCCCCTCCCCTCTGACTGGCAGAGCTGGCAACAAGGATGCCGAAACACTACTGACTTTGTGATTAGTAGATAGGTGGAGGGTGGCGCATCAGGCCAAAACACAACAGGACAACATCAAAATCAGTTGAGGGCTGCAACTCCACTTTTTAAATGACAATATCCTGGCCAGACTACTGTTATCAGTGATATAAGTATTTGAAATAACATGATTTCTTAAATATCTAGTGACATACCTGTATCAGGGCCATTTATGATTAATTGAAATACAATGTTTTACATACGGTTCCTTTAATAAAGACATGTCAAGATGGTGGCCTACTGACCATTTTGGTGCCCTAAGTGAGTGGTTTTCAGTGAGTGACATTTAAACGATAACTCAAACACCTAAAGTAAAATAAAAGGCCTATTATTTACAGACCATTACTGTGTGTTTTTAAACATTCATGCTGTTTTCTTATAAATGGTGCACTGTCACTTTAAGAGCATTGATCTTTACGTTCTCATAATGCCTTTTTGCCAGCTCTTGTTTACAAGCCTTGTTTGTTGAGTTACATTGATAGCACAATATTAACAATTAGTGTTGCACGGTGCACCGATACTACAAAAGTATCGCAATACCCTGAAATTAAAAATGTCACGATGCCTAATTTTATTAGTATCGATACTTTTGAGAATGACCGTGTTCTTTTGAAGTAACATGCGTGTGCACAAGGCATGCTTCTAGCGCCTCCTCCCCTAACCTGTGGCTGCGCGTCTTTTCTCCTCACACACACGTAAGTGCAGCTGTCGTGCTAAACAGCGAGACATGGCTGCTAGTTCAAGTGATGCTATGGTAACACATCATAATAGGCTAATATCAAGTTGATTTGCTCACTTGCATCTCACAAGTTTGTGTTGCTAACCTACCTAGGCTGTGGGATTTTGGTCATTTAGGCCTTCTCATACAGTCTATGGGCCTACTATTTGGGTTTAATGTAATTTAGAAATAGGCTAAGCAACCTTGGCAAACTTTTACATCTGAAGAGAGATCCTTGCTAACTATCCCGCTAGCTCAGGTCACGTTTGACAATTATTGCTCGCTAAAATCATTAATGAACATTGCAGGACACTTATCTCTTCTATGATCCCAGAAAGATTTTCTTCGACTTGTACATTTACTTGTACATTTGAACATTTATTTTATCTAATGACATACAAAACATAATTAATTGCATCCACATATTCTTATGCGCTATGTGCAACTTTTATTCACTAGACTAAAACCGTGAGACAAGGTCAATTACTCTCACGTAGGCTATCTCTTAAAGTGACAGGCACTCAATTACACACACATCACCAATGTGCACTCAATTAGACCTACACACCACATTAAAGTTATGCCTAAGTGTAATAGTTTAAAAATAGTTATAGTTTTAGAATAGTTTTCAAATTGCTAAATATATTTACTAGTAATTATGCAGAATATATGAAATATGACATAAGCCATCATTTTCCATGTGTGTTTGTGTGGAGAGACTCAAGCAGAATCTGGGATGGCCACTGGTGTGAATGATCACACTACAGTATATTCAATATTACTGATGATGATGTCAAGGTGGTTGGGCCCCCAAATCAAATACATTTTTTAAAAAGTATCGAAGAAGTATCGAAATCGCAATTCTTCACTACAAAAACTGCTTATCTAACAAAATCTAACCAAGTGTTATTAATCTTATATCAAGATAAAAAAAACTAGTTGGTATTGTTTTCAGTATAAAGAGACTTACCTAGCGCTTTCTTGTGAAATCATTTGACTTAATTAAAAAAAAAATGACTTATTTTAAGACATCTCATCTTGAAAACAAGCAAATTTGTCTGCCAGTGCGTTAAGCAAATTTGTCCTAAAAACAAGCAAATTTGTCTGCCAGTGCGTTGAGCAAATTTGTCTTGATAAGACTCCTTAAAATAAGTTAAAATCTTCTTAAACTAAGTCAAAATGATCTTTTGAGAGGGCGCTAGGTAAGTCTTTTCATACTAAAAACAATACCAAAAAGATTTTTAATCTTAATATAAGATCAATAACACTTGGTTAGATTTTTTGCAGTGTTGACTTGGTATCGGTATCGAAACATTAATTTTGGTATCGTGACAACACTATTAACAATAATATGCACAATGTTAAGTTGTTTTAAGCAGCCTTCATTGCTTTGGAAAGTATGCAATAACATGTTGCATTTCGTTTTGCAAATAAAAGTGAATTATGAGCCTGGTATCCACCTAGCTATCGGAATAGATTATTTTTTTGTCAACTCGGCATATCATGTGCTTCATGTAAATGCTTGGAAAACAAATTATTGAAGACCCACCAATTCCATTCTAGCACTACGTGGTGGAGATTGAAAGAACCCAAAAAGTATCAAACTTGCATGTACCATGGTGTTAGTGCATTCTGACATTGTAAACGTTATTGATGAAGTGTGAAATGCAGTGTGCAGTAAAGCTACTATTCATTGGTTAGGCTACATGTGGTCGCCCCCTCTGTCCTTTGGTGCCCTACGCAAAGTGCGTGATGCGCGTGGTGGGAGCGGTGGCACTGCCAGGCTACACAATCTTTTTTCTGCGTTTCTATCCCTTTATTCTCTTTAAGTTCAATTTTGAATTCAAGTTCACAGCTCAAAGCTGACATGCACTAGAAGTTTGTGTTTAATCAAGAATCAAAAAGATTAGCATGGCACCACTTTAGATGTTTCATTAAATGACTTGTGATATTTCGCGAGGCATAGTGAGATCTTTCGGTTTTGCACAAAGTGCACTAACTATTATGTTCTTCATATCCTTGTCTCTGAGCGTAGGCTTATGTCCATCCTGCAAATAGAGTCCGCTGCAGCCACAGTCATCTTCAACCAGTATCATGAGATAACGTTCAACTATTTTGCGCGGATTTTTTCTCCTCTGTTGTTCTCGCGGTGGTGTTTGTGAATATGTATCAAAACAAAACACTGCTTAATTTTTGGTTAAAATGCATTGTAACGCGCGTTACTGAAGTTGATACCGAGTAAAATATTACCCAATTTTTTTTTGTAATGCCTTACATTACCGCGTTACCGCAAACAGCAATATATTACAGTAATTACATTACTTTTGTAACGCATTACTCCCAACACTGCAAGTGTTTAACATGTTTAAAATATGCCAAATTGAAAAGAAATATAAAAACAAATAGTAGATTTGAATGAATTGGGTTATAATGCATACTTTCTGTTTGAATTTAAAATTATATCAGTATCAGATTTTAAGTGAGATAAGGTCGAAGACCCAAAATATGTAGGGACAGAGGCAAAATAGTAAAAAAACGCATATAAAATGTCTTCTATTTTATAAAAAACAACATAATTGAACAATATTTTTTTATGTATAGGTTCCCCTCAACATGTAAGTGTGAAAAAAATAAAAAAGTGGAAATGTTTTTTTTTTTTTTTTTTAATATACGTCAAGGACAGAAAAAGTACCATAGTTGGAGAATCACCCATTATTGTTATTATTACTATTAGGTTAATAGGCTTTTTTACTTTATAAAACTGCATTTAAATAATGCAATGCTCATATTCTATAAGTCACTTTGGACAAAAGCATCTGCAAAATACCATAACCATAATTGCTTAACATTAATGGTGAAACACCTGAAAAACTCGAGCGCTGCATCCTCTCTGCCGGTGAGTTTTTGGAAACCAGATGGTGTTCCTAGGAAACGACAGATAGAGGGATAGAGAGCCGTAGGAGAGGAAATGAGAGAAGTTGACTGTTAAAGTGAGGAAGAGATGGAGAGAGAGGAAGTGAGCAAGAGAGAGAGTGAAACAGTGGTGCAGACTGGTGTAGTGTAGTCATGTGGAAAAGGAAGTGATTTACTCTGCACGGAATAGGCTAATGAAGACTCTATCTCTGTGTTTGTGTGTAGAAGTGCGTCTCTCTGCTTGCGCGGGAGTAGGCTAATGAAAACAGGAACCCAGTGCGTCTGATTTTAGACTGAAAGGACACATTTATCAGACGCTTCCCACTTCATCACACACAAACAGGAAACATCACCCCCAGCACCCACTCACACCCACTCTTTATCAAATACTCACACACACAAAGAAACCATCAACTGTATGTGTGTGTCTGTATTTGATAAAGATAGATATTAGTGGTCTGAGGAACAGACAGAATTATGGGATGGTGAGGATCTAAATCAATCAGTGCATGAGAGAGAAACATTTACATAATTAAAGGGTTTCTGGAGAAACATTTACATAATTAAAGGGTTTCTAGATGATAATTTACATAATTAAAGTATTTCTAGAGAAACATTTACATACTGTAGCACAGGTTTCTGAAGAAACATTTACATTAAGTGTTTCTGGAGAAACATTAAAGGGTTTCTGGATGATCCTTTACATAATTAAAGAGTTCCTGGAGAAGCATTTACATAATTAAAGGGTTTCTGGAGAGACATTTACATAATTAAAGGGTTTCTAGAGGAACATTTACATAATTAAAGGGTTTCTGGAGAATTGGACACAGGTTGTTTACCGTTTATTTATTTGGTCGGTCATGTGTTTATTGTTATGCTTGCAGCATACACTCCCTGGGCATTGCTGAAGAAGAGAACCAAGATTTACCAGATGAGGAGGGGTTCAATAGTTTGAGGAATACAGTCAAGTAATGTACAGTGTGTTTCATGTTCATCCACTGACTTCTCCTGCCAATCTAATGGCGGCCTTACATTGTACGATTTTGGTCTGTTTTCACAGTCGGCGACTACATTTCCAAAGTCGGACAGCTATCATGGGAGTTGTACTGGAATCGCGGCGTGCTCCCGTCAACTAGATCGTTAAGTGTAAGGTAGATAGATAGATAGATAGATAGATAGATACTTTATTGATCCCCAGGGGAAATTCAAGAAACAGGAAGGTACAAAGTAGGCGACAGCCGTAGCAAGGGACCTGATGAAACCCATGAATATGATCATTTGTTATTTAGTTTCTTATACATCTTTAGTCGGCTCTTCCACGCGACAGAACAACTCCATATCGGTTAGAGATGTCACGCATGAAACAATGCTGCAGAAACACGAAAATATGACTTTGAGTTTAGTAGGCTATAATTTCAGTTCCTGTTGATATCTATTGCACGATGGGTAATAATTTAAAGGAATCTAGTTGCGGTCTTGTAAATAGTGACCCTGCAAGATTCCTAGTCATTGCAAAATCATAGTCTCACCCTCCCAGAACCTTTTTTCCCTTGGTCGAACCCTGGTCGAGTAGCGCTGTCAGAAACTAATGACGTTCTGCAGTCGTGATGGAACCAACTTTTATCTCGTAAATTACCCCACTAATAATGCCCTGAATGGTACGAAACTTCTGCAGTAGTACAACTATGATCTTTAGTCCAATAACGAGTCATTAGAAAGTAAGTGCACCATTTGGGAAAAGCCCGTAAAAGTCCTGGCAGGAAGGATGTAGACCCAGGAATGCAGTAATATTTTGTTCGTAGTCCAGTTTGCAACAATTATTAGTTAACACTAAGTTGTAAACACTTCGGAAAAAAAATATTTAAAACTGGATATACCAAAAAACGTTGATGTAGCCTAATCGCTTCCTGCAAGGACTTTTACAGGCTTTTCCCAAATCACGGAAGAAACGTCGACGCAGCGGTATAGTAGCAGATAATCAGGCAAGTCTTATTTAAATAAACTCCTGGTGCACTTACAAACTTTCTAATGCCTCGTTATTGGACTAAAGGTCATTGTTGTACTACTGCAGAAGTTTCGTACCATTCAGGGCATTATTAGTGGGGTAATTTACGAGATTAAAGTTGGTTCCATCACGACTGCAGAACTTCATTAGTTTCTGACAGCGCTACTCGACCAGGGTTCGACCAAGGGTTCACTGTGTTCACTGTGTGCTCAGTGTGTTCACTAATTCACGGATGGGATAAATGCAGAGACCAAATTCCTTGTATACGCAAGTATACTTGGCCTAGAAACCTGATTTACGTGAGAACAAAAACTTAAAGTTCCCGAACCGGTTAATAACGTTTCATGTCAGCTACGGGACATACAAATAAGTAAGCTGATCATTAAGACTTTAAAATTATATTGTTAGTCTACATAATAAAGTCTCTATCCTGTCATCAAACATTATTCCTCTATTTTCAGGGCATTCTCACTACCTTTAGTCATAAGTATTTATCCTGGTCATTGTAAGTGCCATTCTTGCTATATATTGCTTTTTCAGCAGACTCTAGGCTACCCAGATCTGCCACTATTTTATGTATTAATACTTGCATTGATTTGATTTTTTATTTTTAAATCTCATCTCGCTGCAACTAATAGTTGCGGAGCAATGTAAGAATGGGTGTGTTTGACATACTTTGCGTCAATCGGGTTCTAAGGGTTAAAAAAGAGCTATAGGCTAAATTATGTAAGCGGCATAACTGTAATTCTGACATGCCTACATTTTGTTAGTATTATACAGACAAGGAAAAATGCTTTCATGATTTCCTGCCATTTCAGCTTCACATCCCTCGATGTTGCATTTGGATTTGTTAGTCGCGGGGTCAAAAGAAAAATGCTGCTGAATAGGATTCTCACAGTGTCTTTCCATCTGAACACAAAAGTTGAAATGTCAAATATGAGAACTATTAGCCTACGTTTTAAACAAAGACTTAACAAACTAGGGTATGATGGGCAATAGCCAGGTATTGTCAATGCTAGCTGTCCAACATTATTTAATATTTTTGTTGGCTTGACCCAGCAGATTTTTACAACAATGCATTGGAAATTCGAAGCCTATCTAAATAGATAGAATTTGTATTAAAACCAAACATTTGTGAGATACTTGCTACAATATTTACCTCTTATGATTGAGCTTGAGAGACAGCTACAGCTGAACATACGATCTTGATTAGGTTACTAGGCTGGGCAGCAAGCTTCTCTTACATTTCTACCGATGAGTGAACAACCGGAAGGGAACCTCACCAAGTCATATTGCACAGAAATCTTGTCAAAGAACAGAAAAAAATAAAGGTATTAACCGGTTACCATACCATTTCATATACATGATTCTGTTCTGGAATATAGAAAATGTAAAGTGTCTGGTTTCGTTTCTGTTCCTAGCAAAACATCAAAAGTTTCTGTTCAAAAGTTTTCGTTCCGTGAACCAGTTCAAAGCCTTGCAAAACACACAAGCTTTCTGAAATCAGTGTGGACAAAGCTGTGTTTGATGAAGCGTAAAGAAGAACACACATCAGTGCAGCTCAGTGCCTGGTTTCTTCCACACACACCGTTGGGAATTGTGGCCAAATGGTTCAGTTCTCTTCGTTTCATCAGACCAGAAGATTTTACTTCTCATGTCTGAGAGTTGTTCAGGTGCTTTTTGGGAAACTCCCAGCAAAACATGGCTTCCATCTGGCCACTCTACCATAAAGGCCTGATTGTGATGTTTGTCCTTCTTTACGCTTCTCTCATCCTCTCTAAGGAACTCTGGATCTTATTCATAGTGACCATTGGGTCCTTGGTTACCTGTCTGACCATGGCCCTTCGTCCCGGATTACTCAGTTTGGCTGAGCAGCCAGATCTAGAAAGGCTGTTGGTTGTTCCAAATTTTCCCATTTGAGAATGATGGAGGTTACTGTGCTCTTGGGCACTTTCAATGCTGCATAAATGTTCTTGTATCCTTCCCCAGATCTGTGTCTTCACACAACCCTGTCTCGCAGGTCTATGGACAATTCTCTCAACCTCGTGGCTTGGTTTTCACTCTGACATACACCATCAACTGTGAGACCTTATATAAAGAGATGTGTGCCTTTCCTAATAATGTCCAGTGAATTCATTTAGGCACAGGTGGACTCCAATCAAGTTGTAGAAGCATCTCAAGGGCCTATGAAAGAGGTAGCGTCATAACAAGGGGTCTGAATACTTATGTAAATAGCCTTTTATTTTGTTTTCTACTGTTTTTTTTGTGGAGTGTTGGAGTATTGTGTGTAGATTGATGAGAAAAAAAATTGTTTTAAGATGAGTCTGAAACAACAAAATGTGGAAAAAGTGAAGCGCTGAAGTGAAGGGTTCACTGGCCTGTGAATAAGGACAATTACTGCATGTCTGGCGTGGGGGCATGGCATCATGATGGTCGCTTCCCATTGTGATGTCGGTCAACCATCACGATGGCCCAACTCTACTATGAATTGGGTGCACGGAGGGTGTGCATGAGTAAGAATTAGATTAGGGCTTTTTCTCGGTCAAATTAAAATCATTCTGATTGAAGATGTTGAATCAACTGCCAACATGCCATAATCTAATCTAATAATGGATTGGATTAATAATCTAATCTAATCAGGTGTTATGTACGGGAACCATTAAATTGGAATAGCCATGTGATGCACATGTGCACATTCATTTTGGTGTGGGGTTTTAAAATCAGCTAAAAAAAACACGGTTATGAGGCAACAGCGGGAAGCTAACACATGTTTACTCAAATCCTTTAATATGAGTGAGTGAGTGTTTGTAGTTGCTTAATAGGATTCCAGAGGGAATGCAGCAACCCTTGCGATCCAAAAGCAATTTACTTCTGATCCAGCTGGGCAGTTTTATTCCGATAAAAGGTGCTTATATGAGTAATTTTTATTCTTATTGATTCAGATCATTATAGGATGCTCCAGAACCAAAGTTTATAAGATAGGAACTTCAAGACTTCACTTCAACTTCAGGTTGTGAGCAACAAGCAGATGAGAGATACAGCTTAAGTCCACAAGATTTAGTAGCAATCAGCATCACACACACACACACACACACACACACACACACACACACACACATGCATTGTTGTAGGTAGACCCCAATGACAGACACAACAGTGACAGACACCCTGACTGAGAAAGAAAGTAAGTAGGAGAGGAATAGACTGAATGAATCACGCACACACACGCACCTACACACACACCTACACACGCACGCACACACATTACACACCTACACACACACCTACACACGTACGCACACACACACACAAACGCACACACACACACCCCTACACACACACACACCTACACACGCATGTGCGCATACACACACACACCTACGTACACACACACACACCTACGCATGCACACACACACACCTACAGTACATGTACGCACACACACACACCTCACACACACACACCTATACACGCACACACCTACACACGCACGCACACACACACACACCTACACAGACATACATAACCGCACATACTGAGCTAATACTGAGCAGAACGCCAAGTGATATTTTACATAAAGGACTGTAACCAGTATCCACAGACCATATACTACTGTATATAAACGTGAGTTTTTATGTGTGTTTTGTGTGAGTGTGTGTGTGTGTGAATGTCTTCATTAGCTGGAGCAGAGCAGCAAGTGAGAGAGAAGACTACACACTACCCTTTCCAAAGACCAGGCACAAAGTGGGAGTGTGTGTGTGTTTACACACACTCAGCCTGAAATGACTTCCAGGCCTATTACACCTGTGACAACACACTCACAGCACAGGGCTCATAGATAGCAGCAGAGCAGTGCACTCTCCTGTGATGTCTGTGTGTGTTGCCGTGTGCCGCTAATTCGTTTGTGATGATGGGTGAGAAATCGGAGGAGGCAAAGTTGCCGTGGTATTACTGAGGACCGACTGTGTGAAAATGTCACAGCAAATAGCCTCCGTCAGGGACACACACACACACACACACACACATCAGAGCTGTCCCTCCTCCAGCAGCTTCTCCTAGGAGGGGAGATGAATTAGACCACACAGAACAGAGCAGAGCAGCACACACACAATTACAGAACAATACACGGAACATCTCAGCACACACAATTACAGAACAATACACGGAACATCTCAGCACACACAATTACAGAACAATACACAAAACATCTCACCACACACAATTACAAAACTATACACGGAACATCTCACCACACACAGTTACAGAACAATATATGGAACATCTCAGCACACACAATTACAGAACTATAAATGGAACATCTCATCACACACAATTACGGAACATCTCACCACACACAATTACAGAACTATATACCGAACATCTCAGCACACACAATTACAGAACTATATACGAAACATCTCACCACACACAATTACAGAACTATATACAAAAAATCACACCTAACAGAACAGAGCAGCAGACAGAATTACAGAACTATGCACAGACTATTTCCCTCTTAATCTTATTCTATAAAAGCACACAGCACAAGACATTATAAAAGAGAGTGTAAATCTCCTCTGAGGAAATGTGTGTGTGTGTGTGTTTTGTAAGCACATCCTTCTGAGAGGGAGCCTGAATCTCCTCTAAGGAAGTGTGTGTTCTGTATATCCTTCTAAAAGGATATGCCTGAATCTCCTCTGAGGAGAATAGGGGTCTCCCAGCATCTCAACACATCCCATTCCAAATGCTGAACATGGGACATCAGGGGACTCCTGTTTGTATGCAACATATTTTACAATGAGAACATGAAACATCTCCAAGAGCACTGAGCAAAAAGATGCCTTTATTGCAAGTGTGTGTGTGTGTGTGTGTGTGTGTGTGAGCGAGAGCATGGTGTGTCTATAGAGGCGGCAGTGCAGGAGATGTGCTTGCTTTGCATCGTTTAAGCTCAGCATAACACAGCCACACACACACACACACCCCTTAGAGAAGGCCCCAGGAAAACAGGCTTAACACAGGAAGACAAAACAAGCATAAAAAAACAGGAAATGAAAACATTAAAAGCCAGTGTGTGTGTGCGTGTTATCTCAGTGACCTCAGATATGAATCTGCCTTTTTCATCACAGAGATAAGCCAATGGAGATGAGAGATCTTTGTGACGGATGAACGTGTGTGTGGAAGAATAAATGTGTGTTTGTGTGTGTTGATGGATGAATGTGTGTGTGTAGACGGATGAATTTGTGTGTGAGTGTTGATGGATGAATGTGTGTGTGTGTGTAGATGGATGAATGTGTGTGTGTGTGTGTCAAGTCAAGTTTATTTATATAGCGCATTTCATATACAGAGGTCATTCAATGTGCTTTACATAAACAAAAGCAAACAGTAATAAGAAAATAAAAGGGCAATAGTGTGTGTAGACTGATGTATGTGTGTTTGTGTGTGTATACGGATGAATGTGTGTGTGCGCGTGTGTGTGTTTGTAGACAGATGAATGTGTGTGCCAATGTAAGAAATTACAGATGTCAGTATGTTTTCTGAGTGTAAGAGAGTTTGTGCATTTGTTTGTGTGTGTGTGTAAGAGTTTGTGCATTTGTTTCTGTGTGTCTGTGTGCACCCTGGGCTTCACTGCACTTTATGAAGGTTATCGGGGGGCCTCCAGGGATCTCCTGGAAAACCCAACAAAGCCTTTACCGACGCGTCATTCCAATCCCAACCACAACAAAGCCTTTACCGACGCGTCATTCCAATCCCAACAACCACAACAAAGCCTTTACCGACGCGTCATTCCAATCCCAACCTCGGCAACAGACACACGACAACAGCCCAGCAGAAAAGGACGGGTTAGAAAAACAACAGACACAATTCAACAGCACCGGGGGAGGGGTGATGTTGCGACATTAGCACCTTGCAAAACGTCAGACTGACATCAGAACGAACAACAGACCATCAACTAGCCCCCGAGACGGTGAACATGGCTTGTGAAACAATTCAGCAGTGGCCTGTAAATAGTCAGGGATGTTGATTATTATGTTAAAGTTCCTTTTGGATTAAAAAAAGACCACTCCCTGACAACCATCACCAAGACAACTGCAGAGGACAAGCCCACTGTCATGTCTATCCATCCGATTAGTTGTCCGTCTGTCTGTCTGTCTATCTGTAAGGAGTATGAGGAGAAATTCCAGGTACATTAGGATCCACGTGTGTATGCATGGGAGGGAGATTATAGCATCTGTGTGTGTGTGTGTGTGTTTGTAGGGTGTGTGAGTGTGTGTGTGGTTGCCATGTCAGAGAGTTGCGGTAGAATATTGAGCAGTCAGTGTTGTGTCTGGAAACAGTCAGAAGCGGTTTCACACACACACACACACACACACACACAGGGGTGCAGTGGTGCGAGGTGGTCTCACACACACACAGGGGTGCAGTGGTGTGTGTGTGTGTGTGAGAGGAGGGAAATGTGAATAAGTGGCTCCCACATGTTCTACTTTCCCATTGGGCAGAACAGAGCAGAACAGAGCAGAGCAGAACAGAACAGAGCAGAGCAGAGCAGAACAGCACAGAGCAGAACAGAACAGAACAGAGCAGAACAGAGCAGAGCAGAACAGAGCAGAACAGAACAGAACAGAGCAGAACAGAGCAGAACAGAACAGAGCAGAGCAGAACAGAGCAGAACAGAACAGCACAGAGCAGAGCAGAGCAGAACAGAACAGAGCAGAACAGAGCAGAGCAGAACAGAGCAGAACAGAACAGCACAGAGCAGAACAGAACAGAACAGAACAGAACAGCACAGAGCAGAACAGAGCAGAGCAGAACAGCACAGAGCAGAGGGCTGCAGCAACTTTTACTCCTCGTTTGTCTCCCACTAACAACCTTCTGTCTGATCTAGAAATAAAGCTCAAATGACCCACACATATTGGGTTGGCACGCTGCCACGCGCGCACACACACACACACACACACGTACACTAACAGACACACACACACACACACACACCACCTATTTGCACTTACAAACACACTAAAGCGGGCAGAATTGCCTCTCACTTCATCTAAAAGTATTTTCCTCATGTCTCAGTGGCCTGCAGAGACTGAGTGTGTGTGTGTGTTCTTGAGAGAGAGAGAGTGTGTGTGTGAGACAAAGTGAGTGTGTGTGCTTGAGAGAGAGTGTGTGTGTGAGACAAAGTGAGTGTGTGTGCTTGAGAGAGTGTGTGCTTGAGAGAGTGAGTGTGTGTGTGAGACAAAGTGAGTGTGTGTGCTTGAGAGAGTGTGTGTGTGTGTGCTTGAGAGAGTGAGTGTGTGTGTGAGACAAAGTGAGTGTGTGTGCTTGAGAGAGTGAGTGTGTGTGTGAGACAAAGTGAATGTATGTGCTTGAGAGAGTGAGTGTGTGTGTGTGTGCTTGAGAGAGAGAGTGTGTGTGTGTGAGAGACACTGAGTGTGTGTGTGCTTGAGAGAGTGAGTGTGTGTGTGCTTGAGAGAGTGAGTTTGTGTGTGTGCTTGAGAGAGTGAGTGTGTGTGTGCTTGAGAGAGTGAGTTTGTGTGTGAGACAAAGTGAGTGTGTGTGCTTGAGAGAGTGAGTGTGTGTGTGTGCTTGAGAGAGTGAATGTGTGTGTGTGCTTGAGAGAGTGAGTGTGTGTGTGCTTGAGAGAGTGAGTGAGTGTGTGTGTGCTTGAGAGAGTGAGTGTGTGTGTGCTTGAGAGAGTGAGTGTGTGTGTGCTTGAGAGAGTGAGTGAGTGTGTGTGTGCTTGAGAGAGTGAGTGAGTGTGTGTGTGCTTGAGAGAGTGAGTGTGTGTTTGTTATTGGAGCCCCCACGCTTGTCCTGCTGAAAAAGTGCCGTCCATGGTGTTCACGGAATGTTGCATCATGCATGAAATTGCAAATAGAATTTAATTTGCTCCTCGTCCACTCCAGTGTCTAAAGATGATTCAGACTGGAGAGGAAGGATGACCGCGGCAGTGTTCTCTCACACACACACACACACACACACACACACACACACACACACACACACACACACACACGGACAGCCAAGGTCAGCTTATCGGGCACGTGTAGTGCTTCTCATAATGTTATCTATATTGTGATTGTTGTATTGACCGTGGGTATCAATATGCAATATAAGTCTTTGTATTCTTCCATTTTAAACACTAGTGTTTCTAAAGCCCAAAGGTGATTATGTATCATATATGTACTGTATATATTAACCAAAATGTGATTTAATCTTCTTTAAACCTGAAGATTAGTATGGTGCGTTATCTGCTTGAAGCCTGATTTTACAGTAGTCTTCCTGCACTCTGAGTTTTTATAAAGTCATGTCGAAGTGAATTTTATTGTCATTAATACCATATCACAATGAGTGCACAGCTGAACGAACTGTGTTTCTCTTAGCTCATTGTGCAAACATGACTATGAAAAGCAAATTCAGTTAAGACCACTATGGACAGACATAGAAAGACCACTATGGGCAGACATAAAAAGACCACTATGGGCAGACATAGTCAGGCCAAATGGGCGGTCATAGAAAGACCACTATGGGCGGACACACATGGAACTTTCTTTTACGGCTAAACAGACAAGACCCTTAAAGGGACACCAGGCAAGCCTGATGCTTTTTCTCTACGAAACTCCCCCTAGCGTCTGTGCGTGTCGATACGTGTGTGAGCCCTCGCTCGGTCTGAAGCTCTTTTCCTTTTCTTTGCATCTTCCGTCAAGGGTTTTCGCTGCTTCTTCGCCGGCTCTGCCATTATACACACGTTTGCAACAATCTCTAGCATTTCACTAGCCTGCCTCTGTGCTGTGGATGCAGGATGTAAACTGATCCTGCTTCTCGCGATGTCTGACACTTTGTGAGAGTGAAGGTCGGCGGGTCGGATACACTGAACTTGCAAGCGGGATATTCTTCCTACAGGCAGTAGGGGCGGGCGAGAGAGTCTTCATTCGCCCTGTAATGAGTCCATATAAACCATATACCGACTTACGAAGATGATTAATTAACACGAAAACGTTGCCTGGTGTCCCTTTAACAGGCAAGACAGGACGGGATGGGACTGTGTGTTTAGAACAGAGACGGGTCAGTCTGAACTCGGTTTGTGTGTGTGTGTGTGTGTAATAGAGACGGATCAGACTGGACTTGTTCGGTGTGTGTGTGTGTGTGTAACAGAGACAGGTCAGGCTGTGAAGATTCGGAGGCCACAGTGAGGTGAATGAAGTGATCCACCCCTGACCTACACCAGATCAAAACCTTATCTGAGCCATTTACAGTACACACACACAGGTACAATACACACACACACACACACAGGTACAATACACACACACACACAAACACACACACACACACAGGTACAGTGGTGGAGGAAGTACTGAAACCCAGTACTTAAGTAAAAGTACAAATACACAGAGAAATATTTACTTTAGTAAAAGTAAAAGTACCACAATGACAACCCTACTTAAGTAAAAGTAAAAAGTACCTGCTTTTAAATGTACTTTAAGTATTAAAAGTAAAAGTATTTGCATAATGATTTATTCTCTTAATATCTATATTCTAAAACGAAAAATCAGTATGGGCTGTGGCATTTTAATTAAGCTAGTTTTAGGTTATACTGGACTAGATAGTTTTAAGCTAATCCAATTGTGCTTACCATCTGTGGCCCAGTTTACATTCTGACCTACAATTCTAGAGACTGTAATTCTGGTTGATCTGCTGAGTAATATCATTCAGCAAAACACGAGAGCCTGAAGTTTAACGGGGTAGACAAGGGAAACGTCGGGTGGATCGTAATGCCAATTATGCTGATTGAACAGAAAAGTTGCTGAGAAAGGTATCTTTATGATTAGGTTCAGTTTCACTTGCGCAGACGCATAGACATTGAATGAGCGCTCACATTTCTACCCCCCAATTGTAGGCTATGCATCTTTATTTAATCACACACAATTAAGGAATATTTCATAATCTGGAAAATGAAACCACCGGTTCATTAATAGTCTACCATTCATTTGTGCCGCAAATGATCAGACGTGTGACAGAAGCATGGGCATAGCCTGTAACTTCGCTGATCCGCGGATAGCAATCTCATCGGAGAGGAGGCCCTAACGCTGCAGATAACAGACAGAGAAAGGCACAGAACACAGTTGCATGTCCAGTGTAGCCATGGGTCTGGTGAATATAGCCTACCGAATGCAGATGGCTACAAGCTCACACTTTGCCTGGTCTAGACTAGAAGCTTATGTTTCAAAGATTTAGAAGCTGGGCACGTAGCGCTCCAGAATCTTTGGTAGCAACCCCGCCCCCTGATAAAACAAACGTGTTTGTCAGAGAGAAAAAAAACTGATCACAAAATGTATCGTAAAAAGGAACGATGGTGTTGTAGAAATGTAGCGGAGTAAAAGTACAGATAATTGCTGTAAAATGTAACGAAGTAAAAGTCAAAAGTATGCACTATAAATTTTACTTTACTTTAAATTTACTTAAGTACCGTAACGAAGTATTTGTACTTCGTTACATTCCACCACTGCACAGGTACAATACACACACACACACACACACACACACACACACACACACACACACACACACACACACACACACACACAGGCCCAATACACACACACACACACACACACACACACACACACACACACACACACACACACAGGCCCAATACACACACATCAGCTGTGGATTCGACTGCATCCAGACATTCTTAAGTCAAAATACTGTCTCTCTGTACACTCAGATAGTATAGTGCTCAGGAGACCGGAGGCAGATATACACACCTTGCGCACACACACACACACACACACACACACACACACACACACCACTCACTAACACACAGAGACTGGAGGCAGATATACACACCTCTCACACACACACACACACACACACACACACACACACTCACTCACACACACCACACACTAACACACAGAGACTAAAGGTAGATATACTGTACACACCTCACACACACACACACACTCACTCACACACACACAGAGACTGGAGACTTTAGAGTGTGTTTCATCTCGGCGCTGGCAACTCAAGGACATCCACACAAAGACACTCACACACACACACACACACACACACACACACACACCCATTCACGGGAGGGAGATGTGTTTCATCTCATTGCCGGCGATTCAAGGACGTCCACACACACACACACACACACACACACACGGCCAGTGGCTGCTCCGTGTGGCTCTCGTCACAGATGGCTCACTCATACTTACACACACGCTTGCAGACAGACACACATACAGTCATTCACACACACACACACACACACACCTCCTGTGCTTGGGCGCACACACACAGTCACACAGAGAGAGAGCGACAGAAAGTCTCAGCTAGCAGCCATTTTGTGCCTCTCCGTTCACAGATGGCTTCCCCTTACTCAAGAGCCTCACTGTCACACAGCCCGCAGAGATGCAGCCGGGGAACATAAATCCCCCTCCACCTACATACTCCACCTCCCCCTTCATCCACCTCCACCTACATACTCCCCCCCCACCTCCACCTCTCTCTCCATCCCTCTGCCCCATGGAGGCGCAATGGTAGAAAGAAAGAGCAAAAAAGAGGGAAGTAGAGAGAGAGCGGGAGATGGGGCTGCAGGAGGGGAGGTGTAGAAAAGGGGGGGGGGGGGGGGGGGGCGAGGGGAATGGAGCAGGAGGGGAGAGAGGGGGGTAAAAAATGGTATCGTCTGACTGGCACCTTAGAGTGTCACCCCTGCTAGGACATAATGATATGCAATTACTGAGCCATGGTGTGTGTGTTGTGTGTCTGAGTGTTTATACATTTGAGTGAGTGTGCACTGGCAAGTGGGCATGTCTAAGAGCTTATATATATATATAAATATATATATATATATATATATGTGTGTGTGTGTGGGTGTGTGTGTGTGTGTGTAGCCCCCCTGCTGATCTTTACAGCTTTAATTACAGGCTGTGTGTGAGGGAGTGTGTGTGTGTGTGTGCAGGCGCTGTCAGGTTGCTCCTGCATTGATTGATTACAAGCAGAGGAGGAATGAGCACTGATCTGGTAAACTTTATTTTGGGTGGCAGCCCGACGTGACCGGCATGAACCCCCACCTCCCTCCTGATCTCACAGCTCCCTCTCTCTCTCTCCTTCTCTCCCTCCCTCTCCCACTCTGCTCCTTTTCTCTCTCTCTCCTTCTCTCCCTCCCTCTCCCACTCTGCTCCTTTTCTCTCTCTCTCCTTCTCTCCCTCCCTCTCCCTCTCCCACTCTGCTCCCTTTCTCTTTCTCTCCCACTCTCTGATCTATCTCTCCATCATCCTCTCACTAAGAGTATTTTCCTCTCACTCATATACTATCTCACTCTTTCTCAGACACACACTCACTACACCTACACCCCCCCCCCCACACACACACACACACTCTCTCACACACTCTCTCTGTCTTGCACAGACACACACACACTCACTCACACAAACTTACTCTCTTACACCACCCCCCTCTCTCTCTTGCGCACACACACACACACACACACACACACACACACACACACACACACACACACACAAGTACCCCCCCCCCGCCCCCTCTTTCTCTCTTAGCTCTTGATTTAGACCCCGTCCACACGGAGACGCTTTTTGGGTTAAGCGCAGAGGTTTTGCTTCGTCTTGGCCGATCCTACAAACGAATCCTGTAAACGCACTGCCCGAAACCGCACTTTTTTGAAACCTGGTCCCTGGGTGGAAAAATCTGAAACCGTAGCCCTTGTGAGTTTGTTTGGATGGCGAAACCGCATACCTGCGTATTGATGATGTCATCGCCACACCTCAGCTGCCCTGGACTTGACACTTATAGTATTGCCCAACAATACTAGTTTTCATACATGACATTACCTACGATTACACACAGTAGGATAAATATCACAACTGGTGCTGCGCAGCGCCAATCATGACTCATTCTCATGCCTTCATGAGAAGATCATTATCATGACTTGGTGGACTGAACAGTGTTTTCCCTGTGTTTTCTTGATGCATTTCTAGCTATCGTCGGTGACGCAAGAGAACTAGTTAGACGTTGATAGGGAAGTGCGGTGTAGGTTTAAATTAATTTGTGCGTAGTGCCGGTGTCAGTCATTTATTTTACATGTCTTACAACATAAATAAATGCATTCATAGTGAAGTCAGATATGAGCATACAAAGACGCGTAACTCATGTTAAGCCTATGGTAGATGCACACTAAATGCGAATGCGCGATTTGATGCAGGCAAAAGTATCGACTGTTACTAACGAAGGTTTTATAGCAATATTATAAATGTGGCGACAGAATAGCCTAACTTGGGTAGACCTAGCGTTTAGTAGCCTATGCAACGGTGATAGCCAAAACTAATGTGAATCGCGGACTATCCTACAACCAAAGAAAGTAAAGGAGATTATTTGTACCTGCGTTAGCCAAATAAAGGACGGGACTGCACCCTTCACAAACCGTAAAAATTAAGTTTATTAGTTTTAGAGTATGTGTGTAGTAATGTAGAGACACAGCACTCAAAAAATACTCCATAGAAATGCATGGGGCTAGTTTGTCACGCCAATATGGCTGTTGTCTACACATATCCCACCCCTTCCTCGGCAAAACGTCGACATGTGAATACATTGAGCCAATCATGTGGTGTGATGTGAACACATTGAGCCAATCATATGATGTGTTGTGAAGACATCGTGCCAATCATCTGTTGTGATCTTGCCGCTGGAGCAAGATTGGTGTCGTGAAGCCTTGCGCACGCGCAGTTCGACCCAAAGACTGTGCCCGATGAGTGCCCATAAAACGTTGGTATATGGCCGCCGAGTGGAGGGACTTGCCTAAAAGGACTTTGCTACAGTTGGCCACACAAACAATTCTGGTTTGTCTGTTTGTATAGCCTACAGCGTGCAAGCTTTGGTCAATTTCTGTAAGAGAAACAGTGCCATCTATAGGCCTAGGATATGAAGTAACGTGTTGAGTCGCGTTGAGATGGATCCGTTTGGACGCAAATATTCTTGATACGGTTCCAGGGAAAACGGAGGAAAAAAAGATCGGTATGGTACGTGTGAACTAGCACTTAGATTCCTCAGCCATGTGTTCCCGGAAGGTCTTTTGCTGAGGGTGTCAGTGTTTCAATGCTGACACTGTGTGTGTGTGTGTGTGTGTGTGTGTGTCTCTGCGTCTGTGTTTTAATGTTGTCACTTTTAATGTGTCTCAGTAAGGCCCTGCCTCCAGCAGCCAACCCCCTCATTGGCTGACGCCTGGGTCAGTCACAAACACCTCACCAAAACACACTTGATTGAATGAAGTATCGATTCTCTGGGCTATCAAGAGGTGATTTAAATTTGGTCACCCAGGTGATGATTTTCGGACAGGGCTTTCGATGTATGTGTGTGGGTGTGTGTAGGATTCTGTTACCTTGACAGGAGATCTCTCATAGAAACTGTTACCTCAGTGTAATCATGTAATCATAATCATCGCAGAGGTGAAGATAAAGCCAGTTGGCTCAAGAGTCTCATAGGTGCACACAGACAGGTAAGTGTCTCATAGGTGCACACAGACAGATTACATCCAGGTCAAAGGTCTGGCGGGGACACATTCAGATCTCTCAGTGCTGTGTTGTTAGCAGTGCTAGCATTCAGATCTGATCAAGGCCAGATCTCTCAGTGCTGGGTTGTTAGCAGTGCAAGCATTGCCAAGGTCATGACGCTTTCTATGAAGGTCAGCGCTATAATGATTTATGTATACATTCACAACACGATATAATGCGATCATAAATCACTATAAATACTAAATCACTATAATTATAATCATTTACACAACCACCATGAGACCCTATCAATGTTCACAATGCATTACAGCCTGTATAGCTTTATTGTATAATTGTAACTAATAATTATTTTACTTTACAGATTTTATCATTACAGGGCAAAAATCTCAGGTCATTTTGCAATGGCCTTCATAGTAAGCATGAGCACATTTACTCAAGTTGAAGGGGCAATACACATTTATTCACATGTAGCTATCAACAGACTTTTCAAACAGCATTATAGAATAGCAATAGAGAAAAGCTCCCCAGACATGCACTGTGTGTGTGAGCGAGAGAGAAAGTGTGTTTGTGTGTGTGTGTGTGTGTGTGTGTGTGCTTTTGTTTCAGGTAGGCTCTATTGTCTTCATTCAGGGCTGTTTTCATTGTCACTTTACTCTCTGAATCAGACACCGTTGGTTGGTTGTGTGTGTGTGTGTGTTAATTCTCTCTGAATCAGACACTGGTGGGTTGGTTGTTTTGGTTTGTCTGAAGGTTCTGAAGTGCGGCTTTTCTTCTGCTTGTGTGTGTGTGTGTGTGTGTGTGTGTGTGTGTGTGTCCTGTAACAGCTTGTGTGTGTGTGTCAGCACAGCTCCAGTATGTGTGTACTCTGTGCATACCTGTGTGTGTTCCAGGCGTACCCGTGTGTGCGTGTTCCGTGCGTACCTGTGTGCGTGTTCCGTGCGTACCTGTGTGTGTTCCGTGCGTACCTGTGCGTGTTCCGTGCGTACCTGTGTGTGTGTGTGTATCATGCGTACCTGTGTGTGTTCCGTGCGTACCTGTGTGTGTGCCGTGCGTACCTGTGTGTGTGTGTTGACCTGATGATGTGTCTCCAGCCAAACAAATTTACAGAGTTAACCTGGTTGTGCTGTTATACCTGAACATAGTTTTATTTGCAGGCCTCAGAGTCATATTTTATACATAGTGTACATTCAGACGTCCTCATTCTGAGCTTGCAAACATCCAAACTCTGATGGAATTAGTAAACAGGAGGTGCAGTGGGAAGCATGCAGGATTTGCAGCATGTTTGGAGAGTGAATCAGTCAAATATGAGATCTCTGTCAGGATTAAGGTGCTGTTGCTTTGGCAACCCAGGGCTTGGGGAGGATCTTATTTTAGAGTGTGTGTTTGTGTGTGTGTGTTCAGTGTGTGTGTGTGTGTGTGTGTATGTGTGTGTGTGTGTTCAGTTTGTGTGTGTGTGTGTGTTCAGTGTGTGTGTGTGTTTAGTGTGTGTGTGTTCAGTGTGTGTGTGTGTGTGTGTGTGTGTTCAGCGTGTGTGTGTGTGTGTTTAGTGCGTGTGTGTGTTTAGTGTGTGTGTGTTCAGTGTGTGTGTGTGTGTGTGTTTAGTGTGTGTGTGTGTTCAGCGTGTGTGTGTGTTCAGTGTGTGTGTTGTTCTCAGTGGGAAAGAGGTCAGAGAGGCCGCAGATGTTTGTGTTGATCCTCCACACAGCAATCACCAAAACAGCACTCTACTGAGAGAGGACCACCATGGAGTGGAGAGGAGCAGAGGGGGGGGGGGGGGGTGGAGAGAGAGAAGGGGAGAGAGAAGGGGGGATGAGAGAGAGAAGGAGAGTGTGATAAGAGAGGGGGCAGGGGGAGAGGAGAGAGAGAAGGAGAGGGGGATGAGATAGAGGAGAGAACAGGGGAACTGAAAAACAAAACACACACACACTCTCGCAGAGGGGGATATATGCACACACACACACACACACACTTATTCAACACTGGCCCAGTAGGGAGGGATTTGGACCATGAGCCGTGTTTTAGGACTCTTACATGGTTTTTGCAATTCTATAGAAAATGTTAGATTATTAATAATCCCATTCCTATCAAGAATGTGTGTGTGTGTGCTTGAGTTTGAAGGAGTGGTTGTCTGACCTCAACAGAAGCAGTCCAAGAGTATTAGCAGCATAAAAGATAATCCAAGAAAAAACCCATCTGATTGATGGCAGCTCTTGTTTCATTGTCCAGTGAAATGGGACAAACGGCAGCACACGAGAGGCGATGGGAGCAGGCATCAAGCAAAGGATCATGAGATCTGTCTGGACATGGAGCTGGGGCTAATGGGATACGTGCCCATCATGCTCCTCAGCAGCAATGCATCGTGCCGGATCTGGCCCAGACCTGAACCAGACCCCAGCCGGACCCCCACAGGCCTCAGAGGCTTAAAGGTCATCGCCTTGGACATGACAACAGCAAAATGCCTGCTGATTGGACGCTTAAGAGCCAGTGGCTTCAGTGGCATCGGTGACATTACCACTAATGCAGAACATGGTGATGGAACTCTGATGGGGTATTTGGGGGCTGGTCGATGGTGGTGGAACTCTGATGGGGTATTTGGGGGCTGGTCGATGGTGGTGGAACTCTCTGATGGGGTATTTGGGGGCTGGTCGATGGTGGTGGAACTCTCTGATGGGGTATTTGGGGGCTCGTCGATGGTGGTGGTGGTCAAACAGGTAAAGGTGCACATGTGCAAGCTTTATTCATATTTCCATTCCAGAGTGTAAGTGTATTTAAAGGATAATTCCGGTGTGATTTTGACCTAAAGTGTGTTGAAACATGATACCGAGTGTGAACGTATGTCTCATAGCTATAAATAATTCCGTGTAAATGCATGAATTCCAGTTGGGGCTATTGAAAGCAACTGAATCCATGCATTTACACTGAATTATGTTTGGAATCTGATCCCTTATCATACATGTTCGTTCGTACTAGTCGCTCGACTTATCGTGACTAAATTCAAGATGGCGTCGGACGGTAAAATTCCTTAAGGTACTGTCTGTATAAATGGTCTTGTAAATAAACTACCAGTGCTTTTTCAAAGTTCTCCATGTCTCGTTTTAAATGTCAAGGCCCTCGGAAGTCTACCAATGAAGTATGGAGCTACTTTGAGCCTCGTAAATGGTGTAAAACAGTGATTTATTTGCATGGCTAGGCCGATGCCCGAGGCACCACAACGAAACACTGTTGGTAGCATTGGCTAACTAGCGCCAGATTAGTGCAGGGGACAAGCCGAAGTGAGCTATGAGACATACGTTCACACTGGGTATCATGTTTCAACACACTTTAAGTCAATATCACACTACTATATTACTATTACTATATTACTAACTATATTATCACATCTGTATTTAACAGTGTGCTGTAGCGTATGTTACAGCTGTTTCCTGTGGCCGTTCAGCAGATAAACTAGTGTTGGCGTGTATTTAACAGTGTGCTGTAGCGTATGTTACAGCTGTTTCCTGTGGCCGTTCAGCAGATAAACTAGTGTTGGCGTGTATTTAACAGTGTGCTGTAGTGTATGTTGCAGCTGCTTCCTGTCCTCCTAAAGGCTGGGCTTTGGGCAGTGCTGTTGGGCTTTATCCTGCGCTGAAGAGGTCACTCTCCATTGCTCTGCATTTTCACACCACATTAGGCTTTACAAATGAGAGCTTCATACTCGTTATGCACACCGTCTAACCCCCTCAATTAAATACACCAGTCCACACACACACACACACACTTTTACACACACACACAAATCCTGTGTTGGATTTTCAGAAAGTGGTCATTTGGTTTTCATTAGAGACTGGGGAGTGTGTGTTTTCAAACATCTGGCTATGGGAAACACACACACACACACACAGAGGTCAGAGTGCTCCATGCCTTACTCTATGAGAAACACACACACACACACACACACACACACACACAGAGATGTCAGAATGTTCCGTGCCTTACTCTATGAGAAACACACACACACACACACACACAGAGGTCAGAGTGCTCCGTGCCTTACTCTATGAGAAACACACACACACACACACACACACACACACACACACACACAGAGGTCAGAGTGCTCCCTGCCTTACTCTCAGTACGGCTATATGAGCATCAAGTTTCATGTTACTTTTTACATGCTGTCATTTTTAGCTCTTACTATGTCACTGTATTATTGTGTTGTTGTTGTTGTTGTTTTGCTGTGTTGTTGTTGTCGCTGTATTATTGTGTTGTTGTCATTGTTGCTTTACTGTGTTGTTGTTGTCACTGTATTATTGTGTTGTTGTTGTTGTTTTACTGTGTTGTTGTTATCACTGTATTATTGTGTTGTTGTTGTTGTTGTTTTACTGTGTTGTTGTTGTCACTGTATTATTGTGTTGTTGTTGTTGTTGTTGTTTTGCTGTGTTTTTGTTGTTGTTGCTGTATTATTGTGCTGTCGTTGTTGTTTTGCCCTGCTGTGGGCCTGAGAGAACCGCAATTTCCATCCTCTGTACGTCTCTGTGTAAACACAGCAAACTTGACTTAGAGTAGTGGAATGGGGCCCCAGCCGTGGCGCATCTGGCTGGGTTCAATTCCCGCCCCGTGGTCCTTTCCGGATCCCACCCCGACTCTCTCTCCCACTCACTTCCTGTCACTCTCCACTATCATGTTGCATTAAAGGCATAACAGCACCAAAAATATACTTTAAAAAAAAAAAGAGTAGTGGGCGTTTAGTGTTTTAAGCCCCCAACGTCGTCTTCCAGGCAGCGCTGCATGGAAGGCACTAGGGTTAGGCAAGGGTTAGGGTTAGGGTTAAGGTTAGGTGCCTTTAAGTCAACGGTTGCAGTGCTGCCTTGAAGTCGACGGTGGGGGCTTAAAACACCATCAAGCAGTTGAATGCGCTTCCACCATGGTTTTACGTCCACTAAAGCTGAGCTTTACTACTCTGTAGGAGAAGATCCCTCACATGCTGGACGCCCGGCCAATGCGTACACATTTGATTGGACGTGTGTCAAACATACAGGTCTAGTGTGATCGCTCATGCGTCCCATACACAGTCCCACAATGCATTGCTTCTTTTACATAACGGCCAATCAATGTGCAGCAGGCCGCGGTCTCCCCCTGGAGAGAGCTGTTTGCCCCTCGGGCCGGGGTGGATTATGGGTAAAGTCGCCCCAATCCCGGCCTTCGCCACTTCAGACGCAGCGGAGGGCAGAGAAAGGTTGGCAGCTCATTAAGACCTGAAGCCTCTTCCCACGCAAGGATTTACACTGATCCAGGCTCAACCTGTTATGTCTATATGTGTGTGTGTGTGTGGGTGTGTGTGTGTCAGGTCTGACAAAGTCATCATGCCTAAGCCCTGATTTAGCCTCCTCGCCTTTTTCCTCAGACAGACAGATGTGCGCACACACACACACACACACACACAAACGTGCAGTTTCTCAGATGGTTTGGCTTTGCTGGAAAAAAAGACTTTGAAATCTGCAGCTTAATTGGCAAATAATGCTTAAAGAAGTAATTTACCAATGGTATTGCCACCTCAGGCACTGTGTGTGTGTGTGTGTGTGTGTAGAAATAAAGAGAGAGAAATAAGGGCCTGTCCACACGGAGACGCTTTTTAGGTTAAACCCAGAGGTTTTGCTTCGTCTTGGCCGAGCGTCCAAACAAATTCTGTAAACGCACTGCCCGAAACCGCACTTTCTTGAAACCTGGTCCCAGAGTGGAAAAATCTGAAACCGTAGCCCGTTTGAATTCGTTTAGACAGCGAAACCGCACATCCTGCTTGCGTATCGATGATGTCATCGCCACACCTCAGCTGCCCTGGAGTTGCACTTATAGTATTGCCTAACAATACTAGTTTTCATACATGACATTACCTACCATTACACTCCGTAAGATAAATATCACAACTAGTGCTGCGCAGCGCCGATAGCTTATGACTTGGTGGACTGAACACTGTTTTTCCCGGTGTTTTTTTATGCATTCTAGCTACTGTCAGTGACGCGAGAGAACTTAAGTTATTAGGAAAGTGCAGTGTAAGTTTAGGCTACATTAATTTGTGCGTAGTGCCAGTGTCATTCATTTATTTTACATGTCTTACAACATATATACATGCGTTCACAGTCGAGTGAAATCAGATATAAGCATACAAAGACGCTTAGAACTCACGTTAAGCCGATGGTAGCACACTGAATGCAAATGCACGATTTGATGCAGGCAAAAGTATTGACTGTTACTAACGAAGGTTTTATAGCAATATTATAAATGTGGCGACAGAATAGCCTAGAACTTGGGTAAGCCTTGCGTTTAGTAGCCTAATTGCGGTGATGGCCAAAACTAATGTGAATCACGGACTATCCTACAACCAAAGAAAGTAAAGGTGATTAGTAGGCCTACCTGCGTTAGCCAAATAAAGGACGGGACTGCACCCTTCACAAACCGTAAAATAAAGTTTATTAGTTTTACAGTTGACTACAGTTGACAGTTCACCATCAGTCCACACAAACAATTCTGGTTTCCTTGCACTAGCCATTTCGTCGTAGCCTATTCTGTCTGTTTGTAAAGCACAAGTTTTGGTCAATTTCTGTAAAGAAACAGTGCCACCTATAGGCCTGTGGTATGAAGTAACGTGTTGAGTCGTGTTGAGATGGATCCGTTTGGACACAAATATTCTTGATACGGTTCCAGTGAAGACGGAAGAAAAAAAGATCGGTTTGGTACGTGTGGACTAGGCCTAAGTAAGCGATAGGCAGAGAGTGGGAGAACTCGTTGGTTTCAGCTGCCTGCATAAGCCAGTCAGCCATGCTCAGAGTGTCTCCTCTGGTCAAGATGAACTGGAATAATGACCACAGGAATCAATAGCACGAGTCAGAGGGAGGTATCCCTCAGTCCAGGATAGGCTCACATCCGGCCCACGTCTG